>NC_048303.1:30205192-30508459 GCF_013100865.1 Trachemys scripta elegans | reverse complement strand
AAAAAAAAAAAAAAAAAAGTACAAACCTCCTGTGTAAACATATGTATCTATTTAATACCAGTTCGGTTGGCACTAATACACTTCCCGATGCCAGTAAAATCAATATAAACTAGGGTAAAATCAATATAAAGTGTCTACACAGATGTTTGTACTGGCTTAAGTGATTTGATTTTAATATCACACCTTTAGTTAAACTGGTGCAATTTTATGTGTAGCCCTTATCTGTCTTCAGACCTTATTAGTTGGGGATCTTAAAACAGGCAGGCCTGGAAACTTAAGTTATTACTTTGTGCGTGTATAAATAAATAAATAAAGCCTGTGTATATTGGGGAAGGAAGTGTGTGTCTATATATATATATATATATATATATATATATATAGACACACACATCCTCCCCCAATATACACAGGCTTTATTTATTTATTTATACACGCACAAAGTAATAACTTAAGTTTCCAGGCCTGCCTGTTTTAAGATCCCCAACTAATAAGGTCTGAAGACAGATAAGGGCTACACATAAAATTGCACCAGTTTAACTAAAGGTGTGATATTAAAATCAAATCACTTAAGCCAGTACAAACATCTGTGTAGACACTTTATATTGATTTTACCCTAGTTTATATTGATTTTACTGGCATCGGGAAGTGTATTAGTGCCAACCGAACTGGTATTAAATAGATACATATGTTTACACAGGAGGTTTGTACTTTTTTTTTTTTTTTTTTAATCACACCCCTAGTTAAACTAGAGCAGCTTCTGTGTTTATACAAGGCTTTATGCCTTGATCCTGCAATACCCTACATGTTGCTAAAGGCTGAATCAGCACCACTGCCACTGAGGCACAAATAAGGTAAATTGGCAGGCAAAGTCCTCCACAATGAGCAGTAGTAAACATCAGGCATCACACTCAAGTCCGCAGATTAAAAGGACAGGGGGAGAGTGGAGACTAGGCATGTCCAAGGAGATGGGTTTAAGCCTGACTTTTATGCTAACGAGATGATTAAGTATCTGTTCCCCTCTTAGGTTTTGCACCTATTAAGCTGAAAACCTGGCAGTGGAACAGAAGTGCTATCATTAAGGCAGCTCTGGGTTCTCCTGATTTCCTGCTTTGCTCATCACCTTTCATCCAGTACTTTATACATGCAGCATTGCATACCTTGCAGCCCTTGAGGGAGATGAAGGTGCTGTGAGGACTGAGTGAAAACTACTGCATTCTTTAACTTTCTCTGAAACAGTAATTTGTGTATCCCAATGGAAACAGACAGATTTTTGGGGGGTAATTAATTCAGTTTATTTTTAATTGAACTGTGACCACTCTAAATTCAGAAATACATTGAACGGGGAAAGATTAGGCAACATTGTGGTTTAATACCCTAGTATTTCACCTCTGGAGATGCAAGTTATGACCTGTAGTGACAGGAATTAAGTGAAAATCTCTTTGAAGGGCTTCTCCTAGTTCCCTGCATGTGTGCGCACATCATAAATACCACATAATTTGGCACCAATTTGATCTGACAGGCACTCCCTACTCATGAGGTGCCTAGGACTGAAAATAGTAATCGTTTGTAGGCCAAGATGAAGTTCATTGGCAGAACTGTGTGCGGAAGCTGGAGTAATGGAGCAAATTCCTTGTGCAGTTGCAAATTCCACTTGCAAAGGACATTGTTAGAAAAATGTCTCAAAAGTTATTTAACACACTGTACACTGCTTACTGTATACATAGTACTTCTAATGGCCTGTTAGAAGATTAAGGCCCAAATCCTTTAGAGATTTAAGCATGTGCCTATCTTAATGCATATGAGCAGTCCATTAGACTGCCAAATCAAAATTAAAAATGACTACTACTAATATACTTGCATTTCTAGTGCTTTCTAACAAACGGAAATTAATTGCCTCACACGTAACATGGATGGAGCCTCTCAATACCACAGTGAAATAAACATCTCAAAGATGGCGAGACTGAGGGAGCGGTTAAGTGACTCGCACAAGATCAGACACAGCAGAGTCAAGAATAGAACCCTGATCACATGCTATCAAATCCTATCTCCCAAATTCGTAAGTAGGCATACACAACAACCAAAAGTTTTCAGAGCTGCTACTGACTATGAGGTAACTACATAATTAAAGAGGGATTTTTAATATGTAATTATCAAAATTAAAACTGGTACTTAAAGAATGTTAGCTTCAAAACACTATTGCTTACTTTATTAAATGTAACTTTTCTTCCCAAATGGTAAAGATTATCTAAACAAAATGCACTCAAACACAAATACTGCCATGACCTAGAATTCTCAAATACATACCATTTTTTTCAGCAAAGGCAATGGCATCTTCTTTAGTAGAGAAAGCTAGAACCATGTTGGACAAAGGATCAGCACTGTAAGATGTAAAACATAAAATATTAATATATATTTGAAGTGTAACACTAAGCATTTTGTATACTAATGTTTGCACCTCATGGTTTAACTAATGCCACTTTATGTATACATTTTTAAAGACACCATAAAGAAAATGTATCATCCCCAAACAAACCTGAGTCCTTTTACTTTTAAGTTAGGATTTAATTTCAATATAAAAAGATTTTTCCCATGGGAAGACTTTTCTTTGTTTTTTCAAACAAACAATCTGTGTTAAACTTTTGGTTTTATTTTCAGAAACTGATATTTTAAAATTGTAACTATGTAAGTTCCTAAGCATATGCCAATGACATAAGCAACTAGTGCTCTATGACAACCTTTTAATTCTAAAACTGTTTGAAAAAGAAAGATGAATTTTGAGGGATTGAAAAGGTGAAAGATGTAAATACTGAACAATGTAAAGAGACAAGGAGCCTGTCTTTACTCTTTTTGCTTTGTGAATCTACATTATTGCAGAAGGGAAAGCAGGACTTCACAGCAAGTAAGCCAGAAATACTTAGAACAGTGGTTCCCAAACTTGTTCCGCCGCTTGTGCAGGGAAAGCCTCTGGAGGGCCGGGCCTGTTTGTTTACTTGCCACGTCCGCAGGTTTGTCCGATCGCGTCTCCCAGTGGCCGCGGTTCGCTGCTCCAGGCCAGTGGGAACACGGCCAGTGGGAGCCGTGATTGGCCGAACCCGTGGACGCAGCTGGTAAACAAACCGGCCCAGTCCGCCAGGGGCTTTCCCTGCACAAGCAGTGGAACAAGTTTGGGAACCGCTGACTTAGAGAATACCTGAGCAAACCTGGCATCTAGAACTGCCTGAAAATTGACAAAGTTATGTTTGTGATGACCTCCACATTCACAAGTCTTTCCAGAGCAGCATTTAAATGCAACGGAAGCCATCTCTACCCTAATAAAACAAGTCCAGAAGCCCTCTGAGCTAAACGAGTAGTGTTCAGAAGCCCAAACACATAAGCTAATTGTTACTTGTAGATCAATTGTCTTAGTCTCATTTCTGAAAGGCACAAAGTGGCAAAATGATTTTTGAAATGTGGGTCCAACCATAGTAAAAACTATGGGTCCACTTAGCAGCTATAAAAATTCCACCTAGAGCACTGAAAACAAAGGAGTAAAGCTATATGGTAATTGATTAACCTGAAAATTTAACAGCAATTCTAGGAAGAAATTTGGGGTAACACTACTGGAGCATAAAACCTAGTCTGGCGTCCTGCCGTTCTGAGACAGCAAGTGCTTAAGAAAGCGGGAGGTGGATCACTGAAAAAGCCAAAGGCTGAACAGCAAGAACTGCAATAGGGGTTTCTTCTTGGCTGTTCATCCTAGGAAGTCAAAAGGATGGACGAAGAGGAAAAGCAGTACAAAGGACGTGACACTCTTCAATAAAGAAGAAAGCCTCTGAATGGGGGGAGGGGGAAGGGGAAGAAAAAAATCTAGTTCCAGTGCAGAAAAGATGAAACATGTAATCTTATCCACTGGGCAAACTAATGTGCAGATGGGATCCACCATTGATCCAACATCTTACTCCTCAAAGAGGAAAGTGAAGAGGGGGAACAGACTATCCATCAGCCACCAAGATAAGGACATCTCATAAAAAGGCAATGAAGAGAATTAAAAAATGGAAACTAGTCCAAAGCATGACCACTAGTTATATTAAGGGACCACGTGATGAACCTTTGATCTTCGCTATCATCTTCTGTGAAAAAGAGATCCACCCTCTATTATGAAGTAGCAGTAAAATCCTGAGAGAGAGGAGTAAAATCCTGTCTGGGTTACAAAACCCTAAAGTTTGTTCAGTACCAAATATGGTGACAATTTTCCAGCAATCAGATACTATGGGGATGGAGGATATATAAAGCAGATTGCCTATTGATCTCTATGTTCACCAGGGAGTATCTCTGAAGAAGTTGTTCATCCTATATAAAGGTACAACTGTGTTCCCTCTTTCTGTAAGTTGGCTATTGCCAAAATTAGGATGCTGAAGGTCAGAGAGCAGATGTTAGAGGATAAATGAGAGGGCATGATATTGCCAACAGAGATCTCAGAAGCAAGTTATTTACTAATACACATTTCTAAATGGTCTATTACTATAGCATATGAGCGCTCTTAGTTATTTGCGTACAAGAAGTCACCTCTAATGGAAACACAGCTGTCCTCTATCTCCTCCATGGCAACTATTCCAGGGCATGGCATGGCATGGCAGGTCGCCATCACCAATACATCACGGAGGACTCTGGTATGAAAAGATGGGAACCACAGATTTGATGTTCAATGAAGAATACTTGCACTGATAGCCACTTTGCAAGAGCTATGTTGAAGAAAATAAAATCTTAGCTATTTCTTGCGTTGAACAGCTAGTTGGAAATAAGCTGTAAGTAGGCCAAAGAAAATTTACCCGATGTTTTTGTCTTGAACATTGGATTGAGTGTAAACACAACTGGGTCAAAGGTTTTATAAATTAGTTTATACCTATTAATCTTTGTATTGAACTCTGATAACTGAAGGTGTGATGCTACTAGATAGTTATGTACACAGAACAGCTACTCATAGAATCATAGAATATCAGGGTTGGAAGGGATCTCAGGAGGTCATCTAGTCCAACCCCCTGCTCAAAGCAGGACCAATTCCCAGACAGATTTTTGCCCCAAATCCCTAAATGGCCCCTTCAAGGATTGAACTCACAACCCTGGGTTTAGCAGGCCAATGCTCAAACCACTGAGCTATCCCACCTGAATAACTATTTCTAAATAATTCCATGTGGGCACACTTATTCCAAAATAAAATTGTCTTTTTTAAAATTAGCTCAATCTGGATTAAGGTAAACCAGAAAAAGGCGCACTGATTCCAGAATAGGAGAGTCCATACCTGGAGTTATTCAGACAATTATTCTGGAATCGCTATTCCGCTTTATATTCGCACCCCACCTTACTCTGGAATAACTATCATGTATAGACAAGACCTTGGTAACAACATTAATTCTTCTGGAGGATTATTTTGTAAATGTAAAAGTTGCCTTTTTGGCTGAAAATCAGGCAAAATTTCACCCAGGAAAAGAAATTGAAAAAAGCTGAAAAGTACGGGATTAGGATAGAAGTTCAAACTCAATCTTAACTAAAGCAGGGGTTACTGGATACTGCGACAGTATCATTAGATGTTTACAAATATAGATAGAAATAAAGAACATATTTTAACTGTTAGGTACTTGGTTGAGTGGGGGGGAGGGGGAGAGTAAAGGCGTGGACAGAGAGGGAAAATGGTGATCCACCGCCTCTTTCTTCTGAGCTACTTGTTTAAAAACATTTTGGTTATGATTTACCATTTGATGACAAAAAGAACAAGGAGTACTTGTGGCATCTTAGAGACTAAAATTTATTTGGGCATATACACAGAAAACATGAAAATATATATATCTTCCTACTGTATTTTCCACTGCATGAATCTGAAGAAGTGGGCTGTAGCCCACGAAAGCTTATGCCTAAATAAATTTGTTAGTCTCTAAGGTGCCACAAGTACTTCTCATTCTTTTTGCTGATACAGACTAACACGACTATCGCTCTGAAACATTTGATGACAGTTCAGTGGTTATGTACAGTATAGAAATCAGCCTAATCCTATTTTATTATTTTATTATTAGAGCATGATGCCCTTAAAAAAAAAAACTGGTTTAAGACTATTAGAGACCAACAGGTGAAAAACATGGAGTCTGAAGGGAGCTGTTTAAGATGGCAAATCATTAATAGACTACATTCATAGGCTTAACATTTCAAAATCATTTGTATTAAAATATGCTGGTTAGTAATCATTCTCTCCTTCTCCTACCAGCTAAGAGCTCACTTCTGAATTCAATATTTTTCCTGCTACACTGGGCATCAGGGAGCTGATATAGGTGTTGGTCGTATCAACTACTGTACAGGAAACGGAACATAGCAAAACAGACCTGAGCTCAGGGTTAATTTTCAAATAAAAATACATTTTAAAATAGACTATTTTAAAAATTATGCATATATTTTGTGATTGGATTTAGAATATTAAAGAGCTAAAACAATAAAGTTGAAATATTATAGATTGTTTAAGGTGTGTTTTTTTTAACCACATAGGACAAAGATAATTAAGGGTTTAGTTTCAGTCACTTTGGTACTAAGCTCTAATGTAAAATAAAATAATTGCTAGGGGAAATGTGGACTGTGCTCTTTCCAATGTTTCAAAAAAATTCTGGAATGGGTGAGATATTGAAACAAGTTTTGCTGACAATGTGTAAGTGCTAACTTTTCAGAATAGGTCTGTAGCAAATGATATTTCAGTGGCAATTTACAGTGATGTTAGGAGAAGTGTGCCAAATTCTGATAATTTATGAAATTTGCTACCACTGATTAAAGTGCCTATGAAATGCTATAAAAATTCTGCAGGATCAAAAACAGGGACAAGACTGTTTAGTAGGTGATACTCTACAGTTATCACTGCTGCAATTTTTATTTCATCAAGTCAACAAAATATCTTAAAGCATACCAAACCAAGCAATATACCATAATTTTGAAAAGTGGGTAAAGTGATGTAAATACTTATGAAGAAATATATTTAAAGACTGTTCATGAACTAGATACATTTATCTGAAGTTTGGCTAATTAAAAATGGACCATTCAGAGGGGTTTAGGACTAGATGTAATTAATGACAGTCAACTACAATGAGGCTTACAACTCGCTACTATATTGCATATGCAAACATAATCCTTGATTTTTGGGCCATACACTTAAATTAGGTGGAGAAGGAAATTGAAGATTTTTTCCAGCCTCTTCAAGCCTGCAGCAATGCAATCTAAATTTGTTTCTAAACCTATTTATGCTAATAGAGAGAGCAGCACGTGTACTGTTATGTTTAAAATTTCATCATGATCACCGTGACCCATCAACCATTTATTATAATTATGGTTAAACAAACATGGATTTACATATACAAAGGGCATTTCAAAATAAAGTCTGCGAAGATATGAGAGGAGAAATCATTTAAAAATCAGACTCACGTAGATGCCCAGCCCATTAAAGGATTTTCCCAGCGCTCTCTGGTATCAAATTCTAGCTTCCATTTCTTCGTGTTGTTGACACCGGCCTGCATAGCATTACGCGTTGGGACAAAAATCTGAACTTTTCTGGTTTTTATGTGCTCCTCTGGAACACCAGTTAAAGGAGTGATATCCTACAGAAAGAGAAAAAAAATGCAACTTGTTTAAAACTACTCTATTAAAGAAGCTAATATAAGTATCAATGTTCACTACCTCCCACACATTTTTTCTTTATTTTAAAAGGAATGTTCCTTTAACCTTTTTTAATTAAAAAAAAAAACAAAAAAACAAAAAAAAACCATGAAGGTATACCCTGTAAATTCATCTTTCCTCAAACAGCAGGCTCAGTTTGATGAGTTTCTGATATTATGATTCATTTTACTTAAAGATATATTCTGTTTGACATTTTTGATTGGGAAATTTCTCATTAAGGCTCATGCAGTGTTTGTTGTATTGATGTTTTGGGATTATATTTTTTGTTTATAAGGGGAAGAAGTCTGCAGGAACTTTATAATTTAAAAAGCAAAACTGTTTACAAGTTTTAGTGGAAAAGGTTAGTAGGAGAATGCTGTAGCTAATTAAGCTATTGTCTTGTAACCAGATTTAACTGTACTCAACAGTAAAGCACTAGATAAAGACCATGAGGACACTCAAAACTTTTAATAGGTAACAAAAATAAAATAGACAAAAAATAATCATCAAAGAATCAATCTATTCATGAGAGAGACACTGGTGAGAGTAATTTTTCTGGATATAACTGAAATGAACACACTTTAAAAACTAAACAGCAATTAAATATAACTAGCATGTCAATTCATCCTAGCACCGTGACACCTGCTGAACAGAGTAAAGTGGATCATCAAATTCTTCATCCAAAGCTGCTGAAAGAAGCCAGCTAACTCCTCATGACTTCAGATACTTTTAAGTTTAATGCCAATGGGAGCTTCTTGGACTGTCTCCTTGTCTCTCTCCAGGAACAAATGCTCATCTGGTGAAGGTCCAGAAATGTGCAGCTGAACTTCGGGCATATTGAACTAATCTTGCCAGTGGTGACAGGACTTGAATTGAGGAGGCAAACAAGTCATTTTGGGTTTAAGTCTTCAGCTACCAACTTCATAGGATTCTGTTCTGTGGCAAACTTAAAAGCTTTTGATGCTGTCACCAGATCCTCCCTAGAAATGAGGAATTTCATTTTTTGTTTCACTTCACAAAATAAACTTGGAAAGATCAGTTTGTCTGAACTAAATCAGGGAGTGAGAGTGAAATGTTTGTCCTGCATTTATAACTAAAACAGAACGAAAGAAAAACACAGGAAGTTTCCAACTTGTAAAATTTGAGCTCAGACTATACCTAAAGCAAACTGTCAAAATATTTTAACAACTTAATCATGAGTGTTTTCCTTAAGCCCAAGTAATGTTTATTTTGAATACCAGTCTAGCCATGATATTAAAAAACCACCACTAACAATTACTTAAATGTTGCAACACGTACACAAAACATACTTTAACAGACTGGCATTTCTAATTCTGCTAAAATCTGAAACTACAATTTAAAAAAGAAATACTTTGAAGTTTTTATTTGAGTTGGCAACAAATTTTGTGTTTAATCAACCAAATACTTTTTCATCTGCAGTAAAAATTAGGTGCGGCTTTACTGTTATGGCTTGTCTGTTTATAGAAACGAAGTAGTAAACCATACTTTATTATATATATATTAATGTTACATTACACACACACACACACAGATATACATGGGGGCAAGTATGTGTGAGCGACAGAAAAACTGAACACTGTAGTTGATGAAATAATATTGATCCTACTATGTGCAAAGATAGTTACAAAAACTGCACAATGAAAAGCATTTTTAATTTCATTAATATTGCCATTTTCGCAACTGTGATTTATTTTGACACTCACAAATTGGTTGTAACTAATTTTTTCATCTACAGTGATTCAGAGAGATGTCTGGATTTTGATGATGGTTAAAGAGTTCTTGTATTTACCATATCTATGGCTTATCAAGTTTTCAAGTGCTTTTGGATCCTTCAGGATAAAAAGGTGTTATATTAAATGAGATTACAATAAACTTAAGGACACTTTTAAAATTCTCTCTTTTGATGGTAGTAAACTCCCCCTAGAGCCCTAAACTCCACACCAAAAAGAACACAGAAGTATTGCATATAATGTAATAATTTTAATACTGGCGTATGTTGAATATGATTTTAAAATTGCAGTATGCTGCCCTCAGAACACAGTGATTACTGTATTTGTAAATTTCTTGTAATAAATGTCCAGTCTAGTTTATCTGAAAGAAAAAAAAAGTCAGAGTTTTGGGGCACTTGATTGGCTTCAAATAATAAAATTAACTTTTCTAGCAGCATGCGATTCGTCCTATGAAGATCTTTTCAAAGTGCAAATAAAAACTGCCTGTTTTAAGACATTAAAATAGCTATATGATGTTGCTAGCTCTCCATACTTTTGATTCATTATAGCTAAAGTTTCCATGCCTTCTGGGAATCTAGCAATTGTTTATTGATATCTTCCCCAGTTTAAAGTTGGCAATTGAACAGACAGTTGTTAGGACAATGAGTTTCTGGATTTTGAAGCCCAAGTCGTCTTGACATAGAATCACTGTTTTTGCTTGCAGTAGACATGTAAGGTACTGTAGCATAGCTGAGCTGTTGCCAAAGATATGGAATAAAAAGGCTTGGCATCTATCACATACTTGACACCTAAAGAGCACAGAAGCTCTAAAATTCCTATTCCCCGTAGGCGCACTCTTAGTCTAGACAAACTGATTTCTCACACTTTTAAAATGCATTACAACACTCTATTGTGATCATTTCATCCACACAGTTCCAGCTAGTGACAGAAGAACCTGTCCTTTAAGCGACATTTCAATGGGCTAAAGCTCCCGCTCCAAGATTCCATTAAAACAATATAATACTTGAAAAGAACTATGCTGCACTAAGTTGAACTTTCTCTGTGTCTTCAGTGCTTTGTTCTGAGTTCAAGTTCTCATTGAAATTACCTGTGAACAAACTCTCCAAAACAAAGATGTTTTTGACAGCTATTTTCAATTTGCTCTCATTCTTTTTAATATTGTGCTTCTTACAAATTTTTGCTTTTGTATTAGTATACTTAGTGTTAGGGTTTTTTAAAAAAAATGATAAAGGTATCAAATATTAAAAGTAGAAAAAAAATGGAGAAATTTGAGATTAAAGAGATGAACTGTTCAATGCTTAAAATTAAGTAGGCTGGCAAAACTGGATCAGATTTTAGTTGATATTATTTATCCTCCCATTCAAAAAAATTTGGACTTGTACTGCATGATGAATATACAATATTTTCTTTATTTTTTTTTTTAAAGAAAATAACTTTAAAAAAGGTTTAGCATTTTGATAGCATGTTGCAACATATCATAAAACTTTGGTAATGTCTATTTTTAGCCCCCCTCAAAAATTCTTAATGTCTGTCAAATCAAAGAGACGTTTCTTTTTAATTTATGCTACTTAGAAAGATTTGTAGTATTGAAAATCCAGGCTGTTGAACACTTGTATCATTTCCTACTGATGAGCTACAGAATCCAAAGAGGAAAAAACTGGTTCACAGACTTAAGGTCAATGAAAGTAGAATTCATCATGAAGGTGACCTAATTCATTTCTGAGGGGGCTGTTAAAGTACCCCACTATTATGGCAAACTCCAAAGGTGACAGTCTTGGGAAAAAAAAAGAAACTAATAAGGCAAGGGAGGAGAGCAAAACATTTTTTTTTTTTTTTTTTACATATTATTAATATTTATGAAAGTTACAATTTTTGCTCATATGAATCAGGTGTGCACAAGTTTCATCTCTCCACTATGAAAACTCTCATACACACATGAAAAAATTGTGTGAAATGCTGCTATCAAATATCTACTGTTTAACTTTTCCCCCTTTTTTTAAAATAAAGGAAGCAGGGAACAAGCAATGGGAAGTTGATGTCAAAATGCAGAAAAACCTCCCAGTAAGCTTCCAGCAGCCACCCAGGATTTAGAGTCTTGCTAGCCGCTCTCTTTTCAATACCAGAATTTCACACATTTCAATGACCATTATGACTTCAAAGAATCAAATTTTCATCATTGTCCGTCATCTGCCGGTTGATTTGTATAAAGGAGTTCTTCTGCATGCACTCCAGACAAAAGGCTCCTTACTTTCGTGGCTATATATCAAGTTTAAAAGTTCTGTTTGTGACAGTTGTCTGTGGTAAATTAGGGTAATACTGAAGGAGTGCAGCTGCTCTGCAGGACCCTCCTTTTTGGCATCATTTCACTTAAATAAAAACTGAATAATTAGCTTCTGCCTGTATTAAACCACAGAAATGCCACTGGCCTTAGTAATTACTTCCGGTTGCTCCACCTCCTTAACCTCCACAGTTTACACTTGTTATAAAACAGGAATAAATAGACATTTTCTGCACTTTACAGGAGTTTAAGAGAGTTTGTTCTTCCCCCAACCCTCATATGTTTTGACAGGTCAGTAATAAATTGCATCAGGTTTTGCTATAAAATCATAGTTTCCTTTTAAACTTAGAAAATGTATTGCAATCAAAATATAGTTATGACTTAACACACAAAAACGGGCCATTGGGCAATTTTAATCACATATATTATGTAGCTGCTGTAAATAAGAGTTTTTATTCACTGTGCTTAAATTGTTTGGGTTGTAATAAAGGTGAGGAGAACATGTACATTTCTGGAATTCATTATGGTCCTTTTGAAACAAATGTAAGAAAATAAATCAATGTGAAGCACAAGTAGAAAGATGGAGTAGAATAAGCTGAATATGGGCAGAAAACATTTATCTAATAGATATAAACATGGGGGGACGGGGGAGGATATTTGCCCTTTGGAAATTCCATATTGCATGGATCACAACATTCTCTTTAAGGCAGAGAGAATATTCTTGCATTACTATAATAATTCTGTGGACAACATGTGTAACCCATAATGTGTTCCTCCATCTAAATATTCATAGCAGAATGACTTTACTATTATATTTTAAAGGAAAAATACAGTACAATAGCAGAAAAGTTAAAGTCTATACGTTCACTAGTCTCTTAATTCATGTTTACATTAAAAACTTTTTTTTTTTTTTTTTGTTAAAAGTGAAAAATATTCAGGTAAAGAAAGAAGAGTGATGAATCTACAAAAGACACTCTGGAGAACATGTCTGAGAGGTGTGGGAGTTTTCAGTTGGGTTCTAATCGGTTTTTGATAGATGTTCCTCTTGTAATATCTTTTATTTCACTAAGTGCATGTCTACACTGAAATTACATACCTGTGGCTGGCCCATGCCAGCAGACTCGGGCTCATGGAGCTTGGGCTAAGGGGTTGTTTAATTGAGGTGTTGACATTTGGTCTCTGACTGCAGTCTGAGCTCTGGGACCCTCCCACCTTGTAGGGTCTTACAGCCTGGGATCCAATCCGAGGCCAAATGTCTACACTGCAGTTAAACATCCCCTTAGCCTGAGCCCCAGCCATAGGGTACATCTACACTGCAATTAAAAACCTAACAGCATATGCCAAAGGAGCAGTCATCATCCAGAAGAGGTCTCTGAGCAGAGTTATCTGGTCTGAGTGAAGCTTGCAAACACCCACTCCTTTTTTGAGCAGCCTTTTCCCCTCCTTTTTCAATGCATATGCCAATCTAACAGTTCCTATGTTTTCTGTCCCACCAGAAAAAAAAAAAAACCTGGCATGCAAAGTCACTCCAAAACTAGAGTATAACATGCCTTTCCCTGGACCATTTGGTCAATATCACTTGTGGTTGTTTTGTCCTGAGAGAAAGCAATAAAATGGCAAACAGTGGCATGTTTGATCACCATTCTAAAAACATTCCACTAATCCATTAACATATTTGACTGCAGATCCACATTAATTCCATACATTAATTCTCACCTCAAGTGGGAAACATGAAGGGAAGAGAAGGGTGTAAAATGGTGTCCCCTCAAAATTCATGCTTTAATCTGAACACAGGAAACTACCTTATTTATACACTGCACTATATTCATACAAAAATGTACATATTAAAAGCTAGTTTTCTGTGACAAAGTCACAAAAATGATATTTACATAAGTGTCTCTCTTTTTTAAAGATTTGTTTAAAGACAGTACTAAAAATAAAAATAAATAGAAATATTTTGCTTCCCTCAGTGTCCTGATAAATTTCATAGTGAAGTATCAAAGTATATTCAACAAAACAGCATCAGACAAGGCAAGCACTAAAAAGTATAATGGGTTCAGTCTGTTGCTGGATAGAATAATTGTGTCTTAGGCCTGGTCTATACTACCCGCCTGAATCGGCGGGTAGAAATCGACCTCTCGGGGATCGATTTATCGCGTCCCGTCGGGACGCGACAATCGATCCCCGAATCGGCGCTCTAACTCCACCAGCGGAGGTGGTAGTAAGCGCCGCCGACAAAAAGCGGCAGAAGTCGATTTTGCCGCCGTCCTCACAACGGGGTAAGTCGGCTGTAATACGTCGAATTCAGCTACGCTATTCACGTAGCTGAATTTGCGTATCTTAAATCGACTCCCCGCTGTAGTGTAGATGTACCCTTAGAAATTAAAAATAAAGTATCTGGAAATGTAAGTAGTAAGTTCCACATACTTCCACATGAGGTATAAAGAGATCTCGCGCTCAAATATATTTTTGCCGGGAATCACAAAGTGGCAAGAATAAAGCAAAGGAAATGAAATCTTTATTTTGAAATAAAATCATTTTTAATTCCTATAATTCTGCTTTCCAGTTTTGTTAAAACTGGCCTCATAAGTTCAGTGAAATTAAAAAGAAAAATTGCATCAGCCTGATTTGACTAATTCCTGGAAGAAGTTATGAATGTTTCTACTTGAATGGAAAGAAGAGAATCACTGTGAAACTGTATGGAAAAAATAGAAAACTAGGCCTGTATTCTATAAGAGAGAGAGCCCAAACTTGCTCCCACTGAAGTCAATTGGAGTTTTGCCATTGGGACTTCAGTGTGAGTAGAATTTATTCTCTAGTTTAGAATAATGCAACAGCATGTTTAATGGTGGTGGGGAAATCACAGCAGAACACCTTACAACACATCTTGTAAACTGTATTAGTTTCAAAGCATAATATTAAGAATAGACAGAATATTCTTTCTAGAAGTGTCATGTATAGAAGATTTATTTATTCTGCCAGAAGACACACCAAAATGTTTGTTACTAGTCGTAGAATACAAATTTAGTGATATGCCTTTTTCTGTACTGTAAAAGGTTTAGATTGTACATATGCACTATGTAGTATAGATAGATAGATAAAAACAAACATATCACAATGAAATACAAAAAAAGTGTAGTGGTTAAGAATTACAACAATAGCCAAGTTTCTGGATTATGACTTTCCAAATAAATGGAAACAGGGATATTGTTTAACATTACTTGGGCTTACACAAAGAAAAGAACGGTTACTTACCTTCTGTAAGTGTTGTTCTTCGAGATGTGTTGTTCACGTCCATTACACATTAGGTGTACGCGCGCCGCGTGCACGGACGTCGGAAACTTTTTCCCTTAGCGGCTCCCGTCGGGCCGGCGGGCCCCCCCCCTTCCCGCCAGAGCGGCGCCCCGCTCCAGGGTATATATATCCCTGCCGACCCGACCACTCCGGTTCCTTCTTGCCGGAGACTCCGACAGAGGGGAAGGAGGGTGGGAAGTGTAATGGACGTGAACAACACATCTCGAAGAACAACAGTTACAGAAGGTAAGTAACCGTTCTTTCTTCTTTGAGTGATTGTTCACGTCCATTACACATTAGGTGATTCCCAAGCTTACCATTGGAGGCGGGTAGGAGTCAAGATACAACTGACTGTAGCACGGCCTGACCGACCATTGCGTCCTCTCTGGTCTGATGATGGATCGCGTAGTGGGCTGTGAACGTGTGCACCGACGACCAGGTGGCTGCCTTACAGATCTCCTGGATAGGGACTTGCGCCAAGAAGGCCGTTGAGGATGCTTGGGCTCTAGTCGAGTGGGCCCGGATCTCCGGGGCCGGAACATTGGCGAACTCGTAACAAGTGCGTATACAATGCACAATCCATGCCGATAAGCGCTGTGACGAGATAGGCAAGCCTTTCATACGTTCCGCAATAGCAACAAACAGCTGGGGCGATCTGCGGAACGGCCTGGTCCGTTCCAGGTGAAAAGCCAACGCCCTGCGGACATCCAGGGTATGTAGGCTGTGGTGGTGAGGGTCCGTATGGGGTTTAGGAAAAAACACCGGTAGGCAAATGTCCTGCCCCATGTGAAACTGTGTTACCACCTTTGGGAGGAATTTGGGGTGCGGCCTCAGTTGCACCTTATCCTTATGGAACACTGTATAGGGTGGTTCCGAAGACAGGGCTCTCAATTCCGATACCCTTCTGGCCGAAGTGATGGCCACGAGAAACGCCACCTTCCACGAGAGGTGCGTAAGGGAGCAAGTGGCTAGGGGCTCAAAGGGGGAACTCATGAGTCTTGTTAAGACTAGGTTCAGACTCCACGTCGGGACAGGCGGGCGCGAGTAGGGAAAGACCCTTTCCAGCCCCTTGAGAAATCGGGCCACTGTGGGGTTGGAGAACACTGACACTCCCAACTCTCCCGGATGGAAGGCCGAGATTGCAGCTAAGTGAACCCTAATAGAGGCGGGCGCAAGCCCTTGATTCTTTAGGTGCAGAAGGTAGTCCAGGATTGACGGAACCGAGGCTTGTAAAGGCTGTATGCGTTGAGGCTCACACCAGTGGGAGAACCTTTTCCACTTTGCCAGGTAGGTCACTCTTGTCGAGGGCTTCCGACTATTAAGGAGGATTTGCTGGACTTGGTGAGAGCACCTGTGCTCTGCATCATTCAGCCAGAGAGATGCCATGCCGTGAAATGTAGCGAAGACAGGTTCGGGTGGAGTAGGCGACCTTTGTCTTGCGTGACTAGGTCGCGATGGAGGGGGAGGGTGATTGGATCGGCTATTGACAGCTACAGCAGGGACGTGAACCAATGCTGGCGTGGCCAGGCCGGGGCGATAAGTATGATCATCGCCCTGTCCCTGCGGATTTTGAGGAGAACCTTGTGTATGAGTGGGAATGGAGGGAAGGCATATCCCAGGCTCCCTCCCCATGGAATCATGAAAGCGTCTGCTAATGACCCCCGGCTGAGGTTCTGGAACGAGCAGAACTGAGGGCATTGGCTGTTGTCCCTGGTGGCGAATAGATCCACCCGGGGAAAGCCCCACCTCCGGAAGATCGAATGCAGGACGTCTCGCCTCAGCGTCCATTCGTGCATTCGGTAGGATCGGCTGAGGCGGTCTGCTAAGCCGTTTTGAATCCCCGGAAGATACGTCGCGATGAGGTGTATCGCATGGGCTATACAGAAGTTCCATAATTGGAGTGCCTCGCGACAGAGGGGAGAAGATCGTGACCTGCCCTGCTTGTTTATATAGAACATGGCGGTAGTGTTGTCCGTCAGGACTGTCACGCTGTGACCTTTTAAGGTGGCGCGGAAGGTCTGACAGGCGAGGCGAACCGCTCTTAGCTCCTTCAGATTGATGTGAAGCAGCTTGTCTTCTCTGGACCACAGCCCTTGGGTCCGCAGTTCTCCCAGGTGTGCCCCCCAACCCAAGTCCGATGCGTCTGTTACCAACGTCAGAGTGGGCTGTGGGGCATCGAAGGGGATCCCTTCGCATACCTGTTGGTGATCTAGCCACCAGCGTAGCGAGCCGAGCACCTGGTTTGGGATCGTGACTACCTGATCCAATGGGTCTCTGTTGGGGCGGTGCGTATGGGCGAACCACAACTGTAGGGGCCGAAGCCTCAGGCGGGCATGTCTGACCACGTGTGTGCAAGCTGCCATATGCCCCAGAATCTGCATGCAACACCTTGCCGTTGTCGTGGGGAACATTAGGACTGTGCTTACGGCTCTGTGAATTGACCTGAACCGTGCCTCTGGTAGGCTCGCTTGTGCGGTTACCGAGTCCAGGGTTGCACCTATGAAGTCCAGCCTCTGTGTGGGGACTAACGTGGACTTGGGCACATTGACCCGGAGGCTGAGCTTGTCGAACGTCTGCAGGGCCAGCGTCACGTGAGACCGGACCTCGGCCTCCGACCTGCCCGCGAGTAGCCAATCGTCCAGGTACGGGAATACACGCATCCTTCTCTTTCGAAGGAAGGCTGCTACCACGGACATGCACTTTGTGAACACTCGTGGTGCTGACGCCAGGCCGAAGGGCAGGACCGTAAACTGGAAGTGGCGCTGATCAACGACGAAGCGCAGAAAACGTCTGTGGGCCGGATTGATTGAGATATGAAAGTAGGCGTCTTCCATATCGAGGGCAGCATACCAATCCCCCGGATCCAGGGATGGAATAATAGTTCCCAGGGAGACCATACGGAAGCGAGCTTTGATCAGAAACTTGTTTAGATCGCGCAGGTCCAAAATAGGACGGAGGCCTCCTTTTGCCTTGGGGATCAGGAAGTATCTGGAGCAGAATCCTTTTCCCCTCAGGTCTATTGGAACCTCTTCTACTGCTCCAGCAGCGAGAAGGGACTGAACCTCCTGCTTGAGAAGTTGCTCGTGAGAAGGGTCCCTGAAGAGGGACGGGGAAGGGGGATGGCAGGGAGGGGGCGAGGAAAACTGGAGGGTATAGCCCGCCTTCACTGTGCGCAGGACCCATTGGTCCGATGTTATGCGCGACCATGCCCGGTAGAAATGGGACAGGCGGTCTTTGAAAGACAGAGAAGGATCCGAAATGGGATGTGGTACGCTGTCCTCGGGCGTAACTTCAAAAGCCTGGCTTATTTCCTGGCTGTGGCTTGCCCTGGCCGTGACTCTGGCCCTGGTTAGGCGTATTGTTACGTCTCCGCCTGTTATCCCTGCCTCGACGGCGGTACGGTTCGTGTCGGGGTCGAGGATGGTATTGCCTTTGCGGCGGTTGGGGTTTAAAGGGCTTACGCTGCGTTACCGGGGTGTGCATACCCAACGACTTAAGGGTCGCTCGGGAGTCCTTAAGGCTATGTAGCCTGGCATCCGTCTGGTCGGAAAACAAGCCCGAACTTTCAAACGGGAGGTCCTGCAGCGTGGTCTGCACCTCCGGCGGGAGACCTGAAGCCTGCAACCACGCCAAACGTCTCATCACGACTCCCGACGCAATTGTTCTAGCCGCAGCGTCTGCTGAGTCTAGCGCGGCCTGTAAAGAGGTCTTGGCCACTGCCATTCCCTCATCCACCAGGGCCTTGAACTCCTGATGCGCGTCAGAGGGGAGGGAGTCCTTAAACTTGGCGACTGATGCCCAAGAGTTAAAATTGTGTCTGTTTAGAATCGCCTGCTGATTGGCGATCCTCAGTTGAAGGCCCCCCGAAGAATAGACTTTTCTCCCGAAGAAGTCCAATCTCTTGGCTTCCTTGCCCTTGGGGGCAGGAGCTTGCTGGCCATGCCGCTCCTTTTCATTGACCGCCGAGACCACCAAAGAACAGGGGGATGGATGCAGAAAGAGGAAGTCAAACCCTCTAGATGGGGCGAAGTATTTCCTCTCCACTCCCTTTGCAGTTGGAGCACTGGAGGCCGGTGTTTGCCACACCGTCTTATAGTTGGACTGTACTGTCCGTATAATGGGGAGTGCGACTCTGGAGGGGCCCTCTGGGCTCAGGATATCGACCATGGGGTCATCCTGCTCTACAGTCTCCTCCGCTTGCAAGCCCAGATTGAGGGCTACCCGGCGAAGCAGGTCTTGGAGTGCCCGGTGGTCAATCGGGGGAGGGCCGGACACCAGTGTGCCCGCTACCGCCTCATCTGGCGAGGAGGAAGAGGTCAGGGCCTTCTGCCCATCCTCATTGTCCTGTAAACCTGCGTCAGCCAATTGTTCCTCTGTGGCCTGACCTGCAGCGTGGGATTGGGACGGTACTGTACTCTGTGCCGAGTCCACTCCTTCCCGCTCCGGTGGTCTAGAGACCGTTGCCTCCCTATACAATTGCGGGCAGTGCCGCGGGGAGCGGGATCGGTACCGGGATGGCCCGGATCTCGAGGCTCTCGATGGGGGCCCTTGTTGGTGGTAGGCCCAGGGTGTCCAGAACGGCCATTGGCTCGTCTGGCCCCATTGGGACTGACCGTAGTCCCTGCTGTCCTGTGACCTACGGGCATACCCGCCGTATCGGTCTGAGTCAGTCCCCGAGACCACTGACGGCGATCTGGAAGGCCACGGTGGCGCCGTCGGATGGTGCCGGTCTGGTCTTGGGGAGTAGCGCCTCCGCGACCAGGATCTGGAACGGTGCCTTGCCGACCTGGACCTGGAACGGTACCGGTGATCTCGGGACCGGGAACGGCTACTGCTGGTCGGCCTCGGGTAACGAACCGCCGATGCTTCGCGGTGCCGACTCGTGCTTGGTTGCTGAGTCGGTGCCGACCGTTTGCTGAAGCCCGACTGCTGCGGTGCTTCCTGTGCCGAGGGCAACCGGGAGTCCACCGAGGCGGAGCTCGACCGGGACCGGTCCCTGGAACGGTGCCGGGACGGCGACCGTGATGGGCGCACCATCGCCGGCTTGCCTCTGCGCGGCAGCATAGGCGGGGCGCCTTCAGCGCATGCCGGGGCCTCGACGGACAAAGCAATGAGGTCCTTAGCTGCCTCAAACGTGTCCGGAGTGGAGGGCTGTTCCACGAGCTCCTCCAGCCCTTCCTCCTCGCTCGATGCGCCCATCCCGGGGCTCGACGGGCCCTTGGGCGCCGGAGCCACTACCGGGGTCCGTGTTGGGGCCGTATCGAGGTTTTTACCGGTACCGCCCTCTTGCGCGGGGAGCGACCTCGGGCCTTAGGTTGGCCCTTCACTTTCGCCGGTGAAGACGATCGGCGTCGTGTATTTCCCCGCTGGGTCGGTGCCGTGGTCTTCGGATGACCCACCGGCGCCGGTTCTCGCACCGAGGCAGGGGCACTCCGCACGGAGGCAGACGGTGCCGTCGAAGTGGAAGGCTGTAACGCCGTCTCCATGAGCAGCTGCTTAAGGCGGAAGTCCCTCTCTTTTTTAGTTCTGGGCTTAAAAGCCTTACAGATCTTGCAGCGCTCTTTCTGGTGAGCCTCCCCCAGGCAACGAAGACACGAAGCGTGGGGGTCGCTCAATGGCATGGGCCTACGGCACGTGGCACAAGCCTTGAAGCCCTGGGCGTGTGGCATACCCCACCGCCCGGGGCCGGTGCCGGGGCTGAACAAACAACCCCAGCAGGAACTTTAAGTACTCTAATGAGCTGTTAACTACTGACTAAACACTACAATAACTAACTGATAACTGTTAGAACTCTAATTGACTATTGCTAAGGGACACTCTCAGACGAGAGACAGAGTTGTTCCAACGCCGCCACAGACGGTAAGAAGGAACTGGAGTGGTCGGGTCGGCAGGGATATATATACCCTGGAGCGGGGCGCCGCTCTGGCGGGAAGGGGGGGGCCCGCCGGGAGCCGCTAAGGGAAAAAGTTTCCAACGTCGGTGTACGCGGCGCGCGTACACCTAATGTGTAATGGACGTGAACAATCACTCGAAGAAGAAGATAACCGTTACATAGCTGAAGTGATTTGATACTGCTTCCTAGCTTCCTATCATTTGCAATTGTTGGCAATATGCCATTGCTATCTTGCTACCACCCGTATTTGTAACAAAAGACATTATTTCTCGGTATCAAAACTGAAAGGTACGGGATGGAAGAGAGCTTAAATTTACTTAATTGCCATCAATACTTCCTGTAGCACCTAGTTATACCCTGTTGGTTTGCCATCTAAGCAATGACCAGGCCCAATCTGCTTACTCCATAAGGTCTAGCAGAAGTAAAGCACAAATAATCAAAAGAGCAAGAGACCAGGAAGGAGCAGCCATACACATCATTGCTCTGTTTCCCTTGACTGAATCTTCAACTCTGTATACACTACAGATTAACAAAGTTATAACAACAATTGAGGCTGAGAGTTTTAGACAAAATATTCATCTTGCACTTCTGATTGTTTGTGCTGCACGTCTATTAGATCTCATGGACTAAACGGATTGGGCTGGACCAGTACTTAGATAGGAAAGCAAAAAGGTACAAATAGGTTCTACAGGAAGTGGTTATGGCAACTCAGTAAATGAGAGTCTTGCCTAAGTGATAATACTAACCAGTAACCCACCATAACAGTAGCACACACTAGCTTAAAATGCCATTTTTCAGATGAGATGCAAAACTGAGGTCTCGACCACTTATTTCCATTAAAGGTCCAGCAGCACTTTGTGTAATAGGATTGTTGGCTCATATAATGGCCACTGGAAGTTTACAGGTGTCACACACACACTTTTTTTTTTTCCTTTTTTAAAAGGACATACTATCTCCCTCTCATATGACTAGAACAGCAGTCATAAAAACTCCTGAAAACCAAATTACTAAGATGTCATGACTATATTAATGTATCAAGTCACTACTTCATAGGAAATAAATCAGAAGCAAGACAAATTGAGCAGGTTTTGCTTTACTTTGTTTCTCTTTGGACAATAGTGAGCCCTACAGCATTTCCTTTTCCGCATCCATTCCCAGGCATCCACCAGTATAAATTGCTCCAAATATGGACCAGATGACCTTAAATGGTCTTTTCTAAATACTGATTCTAAGAAATCATACTGCACCATGTTAAAGTAGTTCCATTTTATATAGATTAAACCTATAAAAATCAGAGAATTTTAATGCTAATTTATGTCAGATGATATAGTGTGGAGTATGGTCAAAGGAATATTCTCTGCATCTTGAAGTCTTTAAAACCATGATTTGAGGACTTCAATCGCTCAGACACAGATTTGATACAGGGTGGGTGAGATTCTGTAGCCTGCATTGTGCAGGAGGTCAGACTAGATGATCATAATGGTCCCTTCTGACCTTAAAGTCTATTATATTTCTACAATAATGAAATGCTTTTAAAATCACCACTTTGATTCATGCAATTGTGGAACAACTAGGTGTAAAGTCGTAACTCAAAAGTTTGGAATTTAATTCAATAAGCTATCCAGGTCCTTGCACAAGTCTTATTTAAACAAAAAGTAGTGCATTGAGTGAGTGCACAGGAGCTAGCGAGAACAAAAGTGAAAATGGATATTTTTAACTTTAAAGACCAATATTGTCAATAGCAGCAAATACTACTGTTTCACTTCAATTAAGTATAATTCCCAGAAGACCTTACTCCCATGTAAACCAAGACCCTTCTTTATTGGCACATGTGCTCTTCATTCTTTGCTTCTCTCACGATAAAGAAAGCAATTCCTACTGCTGTAGTAAGTCCTTGCTACATGTAAAACAGTCTTAAAATTTGGGAGAGAACAATGAATGGAAGTAAATCCTAAATCAATTACAAAATTGCAGTAGTGTTGAATGGGGCATTTTGTACCTCTGTTTAAAAAGGTATTATTAAATTTTAGGAATTATAAGAACCCCCCCAGATTGTTAAAAATTGTCCTCAACTGTAATCTGAGATGTAATTCTTCCATGCAGTAATATGCATAGCTTTTAAATGTTGAAAGCTAGTGCCAAGCAGTGTGCACAATTTCCATATACAGCAGGTAGTGAAGAAAAAAAAAATGGACACAGTTACCCTAGTTAAAAGAGTACAAAATAGAGAACGGTTATACAGTGTTAGTATACTGCAGTTCTATGCATCAGGGATGTTGCAGCTATTAACAGTTTAAACTTTCACTGTATTTTGTTAATTAATGTATAGGACTTTTAAGCTTTTAACATGTTTTAGAAGGTTCTATTCTCTGACTGTGTCATGTTAGTCATTTCTCTCCATATAAATAAACAAAGCTTCAATGTTTAACCATCACTGATGAAAGCTATAGTTGAATACTATCTTGCAAAATAAAACAAACGTATTTACAGTATGATTAATCTAAATTAAACAATCAATTGGAAACTTTTTGCAATTTCTTTAAAACTTGTGCACTAATATAGCCTATTGATTATTCCTTGTTTGCCTTATGGTCAAGCTACGGTTTAGTTAGAGTTATGTTTTTCAGAAAAAAGAAGAACAGGAGTACTTGTGGCACCTTAGAGACTAACAAATTTATTAGAGCATAAGCTTTCGTGGACTACAGCCCACTTCTTCGGATGCATATGCTGGGCTGTAGTCCACGAAAGCTTATGCTCTAATAAATTTGTTAGTCTCTAAGGTGCCACAAGTACTCCTGTTCTTCTTTTTGCGGATACAGACTAACACGGCTGTTACTCTGAAACTTGTGTTTTTCAGAGTTTATCCTTCTCAAGTTGCTGACAGCCATAAATCCTGTTTCCATGCAATTTCTGTGATGCAACAGAGAAAAATCTAGGTTTAAGAAGTTAACAGGTATTGAAGTTAGACATGTCATATATAGGATCTTTGCCTTTAATTTTCTATTGCTATGTAAAGAACAATGAAAACAGAAGAATATATTTTACACCAATTGTATATACATAATTCATTTATAAACATGAAAAGTTCAGTTTGGGAAAAACATGATTATGGTAAAAATACATTTCTGTTTTAGTACTGCAATATTCAGCTACTAGCTTATAAGAAAGACAGAATTAATGGATTTGAAGGTGAATTTGAGTCAGTCACAGACATGATTGCATTAACAACTTTTTGGTCATTTACAAGTGAAATATTTTAATGTTACAATGTATACAAGTAATGTAAAGTGAAGATTCCTTACTTCTATAGATAATCTAAAGAAGTTTTTGCCTATAGGATTTATTACCTCTAGACTGCTACATTTTAAAATATTTCAAATTATACACAAAACTATTCCATACTGCAAAAATCACTTACATATGTATACACTCTTATGTGAATAAAAGATTATTTATTAAACTGTTTGCAAAGAAAAGTGAACAGTTCCTCATATGCAAGAACAGTAATATCATACACGTCTTTACAGGAGATACTTGGAAGTTTTTATGATTAGCGGCACATTTTAATCCCCTTTAAGAGAGACAGAAACCACATTCAACATGTTTTGTCAGCCCTTAGTGGAGATCACTTGTAACATACCCTCTCTCACTTGTTTACCCAACGATCACAGAAAAGGGTAACAATTCTTTCCAGCTTCAGTGAAGATTGTTTTCTCATGAAAAAGATAAAGACACTGGGCCACATGCTCTGTTCTACTTTAGAGTGGAAAAAAAAAGAAAAAGAGAGGCACTAACCATATAAAAGGGGAGGAGCAATTTCTCTGAAGCATGTTCTTACCAAGATAGACACTGCGTAAGCCACACAGAGAGAACTTGTGAGATGAAAAACTGATATTCTCTGCCACACCCATCCAGCCTCATTATACACAGGTTGCCCCTTTTGTGAGAAACCAGCCCTGAGACGGTAGTTCAAAAGTAACTAAGAAATGCCAAAAATACTGGTGCAACTATAGCCATTCTGCCATTGACCTTGGAGGTGGAGATAGCTGGCAGAACTAGTGCAGAAGCACAGAGCCATTATACAGAGAGACAGGGATTTACATAGGTTTCAGGCCCTTAAATCTCTGTTCCTGAGGGGTAAATCATGCTCCTCCCATGCAAGCCCAACAGAATGATTCAAAGGAAACATTATGAGTGGAAACAATTTCTTGTTCCTTATGCAAGATTTTCCTGTATAGGAAGCAGTTTGGCCTGGAGCTGTTTTTACCACACACCTCACATATTTATGACACAAATATTGAATGGAAATGATACTTAAGAGTAAATTAGGGCAAGCAACAGCAACATGGACAGGGCCTTTACTTAAAGCAATTCTGAAAAGGGATTGGCTAGTCACACTGGCATTTGGAGTTGTGAAAATAGCCACAATTATTCTTTAAAAGCAAAACTGAGTCATAAGTATTCATTTTTGAGACTTCAATTTAAGACAATTATATGGCTGGCTAAATTATTTACAATATAGTCAAATTACTGTTTGCATATTTACTTATAAAACCAAAATAAGTATTTGTAAGATGAAAACTCTTAACTGTAAAATGTTGCCATATTTAGTATATGTCTTTTAAAAAGCTGTACTAAACTGCCACCATCACAGGTTCTAGAAGACTAGTATTCTTTGATGTAAAATGAAATACTACACAGTGAACAAAAACAAAAACCCTCCTGTCTCCCCCTCAAAGAGACATATCCTTTGACCCAGTGCTTCAGACTAAAGCCTTGAAATTTTTGCACAAGAATGCTGCATGAGGGAAGTCCAGACAAAACAGACACTTGAGATGTTAGAAGGTTGTATAACCACCAATCTCAGACACTCCTCCTTCCAATAACCTAGCAGAGATAGTGCTACCATGCACCACAAGAAAAGGATCTCAGAAAGAAAACCAATTCCTCTACCTTCTCCTCAAAAACATGCACATGAGAATGTAACGCATCAGCATAACTACGGTACATTTGTTTCAAGATAGCTCAGTAGAAACTGATTCTGAATAAGTTAGGGGCTACTTTACAAATTCTGCAAATTTAGCATTATAAATATTTTCCATAAGGAAAGAAAATTATCCTAATCCTAGAAACACCAATATATTCATGTATCAATATTTGTTTTGTTTTTTTTTCAAAGCTTGTTCACACCATTTTTTTCTTCTTTACAAAAGAGGATGATACAATAATTTCTTTACTTGCACTGTCAGAGCTACAAAAAGCTTATCCTCTCTTCTGGTGAATAACTTGTTTCCTGCAGACATTCTACAGAAAGCTCCATATATATCACTATCAGCCAACTGAGCTTGCTAACACCACTACATGCTTAATCAAACAGTAATTACTTACAAAAGCAAGTTGCAGCAAGCACTAGAGGCTGAACTGAGATAGGTTATTCTAATTAAAGAGGGATTTAATTGCCAGGCAGCGAAATGCAATGAACTAACAATCAATATACTAGATGATCTGTAAATATAAATGTGTGCTGTATTTAAGATATTTCTAGCAGCAACTAGAACCAAAAGAGAACCAAAACAACATTTTAATATAAATTACTATTTTAGCAATAAATGTTTGTTCTGGTGATCAAGTGTGTCACCAGTGTACATTTACAACATTATTATTTTTATTATTATAGTACCAAGCGGCACTTGTCATGAATCAAGGCTCTATTGTGCTAGGCGCTGTACAAATACAAATAAGACAGACTGTAATATTTCTGGGGCAGGGACTAAAGTATAAGATAAGAGACGACAACAGATGATGCAATACAGACAGATGAAGAGTACAAGGAAATAATGAGATAATACCAGTCACTATGATAGCCAGCGGTCTCAACAAACCAGTGACCTAATGGTTGTCAAGTTTTGGTAGGTATCACAACAAAAGAGAATTTTAAAAGGTGGATAATGATGTAGTTTTTCAGATTAGAGGCAGTATAGGAGAAAGCACAAAGGACTAAACGATTACCTTAATTTTCTTAAAACCAGATACTGTAAAATGCACAAAGTTAGCAGCAGTTTCAACTGCTGCCCAAGCGATCTATGTTAAAAGCATTCTGAAAATCAACATACAGCATGTCCACTGTATCCCCATTGTAAAATGCTGTAGTATTGCTCAGAGAATTTCCAGTTAAGATTTCCTCTTCTTGGAAGTACAGTAAGCCAATATTTAATAAAGCTGTAATTTGCCAAATGTCTCTCCTTTCAATTCACAAAAATAGCGTCTAAGACAAACTCCAGAAAGGATATCACACTGATTGGCCTCTAACTTTGCAGTATACTCAAGCTTTGTTTTCAAGAAGTAGTTATACCACCAGACATTTTTTAGTTTTTTTGGATCTGCTGGAAAATGATCCAAACTTTTAAGGGTGTGCTAAAACTCTTATTGCTGTGTCCTTTATATTATAGCACTCTAGACAATATGAGACATTTGAAAACGTCTAACTTTTCATGATCATTTTCCACATATGGGTACATATTTCTTTTTGTGCTGCAGTGTCACCATTGTTTAATATACTCCATACTATGTCTTCTTTAATCAAGCCCAAATTATACTTTCACTACTTTCCAAGCCAGGGAAATGAATGAAGGTAAACTGGTTACAAGCTGACATGGCTAAATGATGCTTGCTGGTAGGGCAAGCTTCTAGAGAAGTGGACTGGGATAGTTTCTACAATTGGTTACTGAAAGTATATGCATGCCAAAATGGCTCACATGCTAGGAATCCTATTGATCCATCATTAATCCTGTATTCTCAGATAGTAAAAATCACTGCAGGTCATCACTACCACCTATGGATGGTCAACAGGTTGCCACTATTACTCCCCTTTGATGTAGTCATCCATCTGTTATTTCAAGGCTGGACTGTTGTAATGTGCTGTATACTTAAAGACCTCTTAAAAGTCGCAGCAGGTGAGGCATGCAACTGTCTACCTCCTGACTGGAGTGAGTGCTTACATGTTTGCACTGGCTTCCCATTCACTTACATGTACAATTACTTCAAATGCCAGTTCTCTGAATTCCTGTCTACAGAAGGAAACTGACCCATTGTTGACAGTTTTCAGTAACAAGTTCTCCTAAACTGATTCCAAGAAAACATCTTAACTGATAACATAGACAGGGCAAAGCCATTTCAGCATAGTCGCTGAAATGTCAATAGCTTGGCCACATACAGGATTTTGTCACTACAAGCACCACTGCAAGTAGCTCGTCATGCTTGTACCACATTTCACTGTCTATATACAAAAAAGAAAAAAAAAATGCAAAAAGCGTTCACAGCACAATAGCAACTGTAAGCAAGGCTTGGCACTGCTGTATCCCGCAGCAGGTCACTGTGCTCCATAACAGTGCTAATATAAACAGAAAGCATTTGTGTAGCACCTGTAGCTTGTGCAGCACCTGTAGTCCACCTAGCAGAGACTCTTGCCATGTCTCCTGTATTTTTACTTCTTGTTTTGTGTGCTACTGTAACTTATGTACAGTTATATGAGTTCTCTTTAAAGGTATAAAGCACGCAATATTATGGATTTTCTTGTTTAAAAATATTTTATGCAATACTGATGTCAACCAGTCTTATCCATTGAAAAAAGCTTTATGAAAATTTTGGTACAGCACCTCTTCAACTGTGGACAGCTACTTCTACAGAACTGCACTTTGCTGGAAAACTATGCAATAGGTACCCACTGTACAATGGTAGTATGCCAAATGCAAGGCCTGCTTGGGGCAGACACTCTAAACAGGCTTACAACCGTACAAATGAAGCTTGTAAGTTGCAATAGTGGAATTTTTTACTTTCTGCAATACTAATCATACTTTCTGCAATGATGCTCAAACTATGTTGTCCCATCTATATTTGCAGTTACATTGTTTTAAGCATCACTTGAGGGAGATCCACTGCTAAAAGACCTTGTCAGTGACAGCCCAGGGTCTCAGAACCCTTCTCACGCTGCCATTTATCCTAGCAGTTGAGAACTGATGGAATGCCCTTGCTGTAAGCTTATTGGATAAAATGCCAGGCCTTTGGAACTCAACCCTGCTGGTGACGCACCAGAGCCTGAGTTTGACCAGAGATTCAGGATATGATGCAACACCCATGATTTTGTTTAGCTTTGTTTAGTTTATATATTTATTTTGGCTTTGGCTATTCATCGAAGATACCTTAACATCTGGACTACACAGGAAATGAAAGTGATAATCATGACAGGGAATGTATTAGAGCATCATCACTTCTTGAAGGTTATAGTGGATCAAACTAAATGTAATACCGTTACAAAAAAAAAGTGAACATCATTCCGAAATGTATTAGCAGGCGTGTTGTAATCAAGATATGAGACATAATTCTTCCACTCTACTCAGCACTGATAAGACCTCATCTGGAGTACTGTATCCAGTTCTGGGAACCACACTTTGGGATGTGGACAAATTGGAGAAAGAGCAACAAAAATGATTAAAGTTCTAGAAAGCATGACCTATGAGTAAGGCCCTACCAAATTCACGGCCATGGAAAAAAACGCGTCACGGACCGTGAAATCTGGTCTCCCGCATGAAATCTTGTTTTGTGTACTTTTACCCTATACTATACAGATTTCACGGAGGAGACCAGTGTTTCTCAAACTGGGGATCCCGACCCTAAAGGGGGTCGCAGGGAGCCGCAAAGTTATCATAGGAAGGTCATGGTATTGCCAACCTTATTTTGGCACTGACTTCAGAGTTGGGTGGTCGGAGAGCGGTAGCTGCTGGCTAGACGCCCCGCTCTGAAGGCAGCACCCTGCCAGCAGCAGCGCAGAAGTAATGGTATGGGTATTGCCATCCTTACTTCGGCACTGCTGCTGGTGGCAGCACTGCCTCCAGAGCTGCGCTCCCAGCCAGCAGTTGCTGATCTCCGGCTTCCCAGTTCTGAAGGGAGAAGAGCCACCACCAGCAGCACAGAAGTAAGGGTGGCAATACTGTGACGCCCTACAATAACCTTGTAACCCCCCCCCCCACCCTTTTGGGTCAGGACCCCTATAATTACAACACTGAAATTTCAGATTTAAATATCTGAAACCATGAAATTTATTATTTTAAAAATCCTATGACTGTGAATTTGGTAGGGCCCTACCTAGGAGGAAAGATTGAAAAAACTGGATTTGTTTAGTTTGGAGAAGAGAAGATGACAGTCTTCAAGTACGTACAAGGACATTATAAAGAGGAGGGCGATAAATTGTTCTCCTTAGCCACTGAGGACAAGACAAGAAGTAATGGGGCTTAAATTGCAGCAAGGGAGATTTAGGTTAGAAATTAGGAAAAAGTTCCTAACTGCAAGGGTAGTTAAGCACTGGAACAAATTACCTAGGGAGATTGCAGAATCTCCATCATTGGAGGTTTTTAAGAACAGGTTAGAAAAACACCTGTCAAGGATGGTCCAGACAATAAATAGTCCTGCCTCAAGTGCAGGGAACTATACTAGATAACCTAATAAGGTCCCTTCCAGTCCTACATTTCTATGATAAAAGTAATTCCATCCTCAGGCTGCAGTGTAGTTATAAAGCATTTTTAATTTTCTTCTTTTGGATTATCACTGAAGTGCCTTACTGACATTACAGCCATATGTATGTATGTACGTACATCAAGTAGATCAGCAATACCTATAGTAATGTTACATTTTTCCTACTAGATATTGTCATACGTGCAACTGATCTACTGAGAAAGATGTGTCAGATGTAGGGAATGTGGTTGTGACAAAGCGAGGGATTTTCTTATTTTTTCAATGGTTTGCATGCAGAGTGTGGAAGACTTGGTTTCCCTGTGTTTTGCTTATTTAACGAGGTGGTGGGAGAGGGGGTTTGTTGTTGCAGAGGACTAGTGGTGACCTCGCCTAGCAGTTGGGACCCTGGACAACAGCCTGGAGATTGGGTATCCTAGTGACTGGTCACCAGGAGGACCGCCCCAGCTTGGAAGTCAGCTGGTTCAGGTCAGTGGGAGGACAATGGGCTGAGGAGAGAGGACCCCGTGACCTGACCAGCCGGTTCCAGCCAGTGGGGAAACAAAGGATGGAAGAGAGAGAGAGGGCCCAGGTGGCCTGTTTATCTGGGACTGAAGACAAAGGACAGAGGAGGGGCTGTTGGGGGAGGGGATATAGGATGGTCAGCTGGAAGAAGGGGGCTTCTGGACTGTGGAGAGAGAGCAACCAGAGCTCACCTGGATGGGGGAAAAGACCTAGATGAACTGTGTGGAGGGCTGCTAGGCCCAAGGGCCCTGAGAACTTCCTGTGTTGTGTTCAGATGTTCAATAAACCCTTCTGTTTTAAGCTGGCTGAGAGTCACTGCAGCTTAGAGATCGGGGATGCATTATTTCCTCTGGGTATGAAGGTCTCGGGGGTCCAGAGCAAGGGGACTCCCTGAGGGGGCCCACAGCAAGAGCATACTGAAGGTTCAGGGAAGTGCAGATCCAGGAGGCGCTGAAACACAGGGCTTAACCCCCAGAGAGAATGTGAACCCTCGAGAAGGGCTGTCACACTGAAGGGGGTTCCTCCCAGGGACCGTACGGAGCCGAGAGAGAGCATGAGTCCTGTGAGTCTATGACAGTAGTTATGACAAAATTGGGGGGCGGGGGGAGGAAATAAGAGTTCAACTCATATTGCACAGTATGGTTTAATGAGCTCTGATAAGATGATGTCTACACATGCAGCAAATATGAAACTTTTCCAGGAGGGAAAAAGTACCAGTTTCTGCAATGTAATTTAACTATATAATTATGCATAGATACAGTGTGGTTTCATTATGCTTAGCACTAGTTTTTGAAAAAATGAACAGAAAATTAAGTATTAAAGTCTCTGAAAAGTGATTTGCTGCTAAATAAGGGATTTAATCCTAATTTACAACTGAGTTAATGTATAATTTAATAAAAATGAATTTATGTCAACAACCAAAATCAAGTTATTTACATAGCAACCTAATCATCAAACATTCACTTGAAACCCCTCCTCGTTTATAAACATGAACTATTAAAGGCCTGTCATTTTTATTCAGGTGTGTGTTTTTCTGAAATGGTTTCTACATTGACTCCATTACAAACAAATCTAATCAGACTGTAATTAAGTCTACAGACATAGTAGTTGAAAAGATTCATAGTATTACAAAAGTTAATCTCAAGCCCTGTATGAGCACAGAAGAAAAAAATTCCAGTAAGATCCACAAATAAATTGTAAATAAACAACAGTATTTGGTTAGACCTATTACCACAGTACTGGGAAGAACTGGACAAAATGAACATTTAACCATCTTATTTACTATTTAAAGGGCTGCCAGATAAATACTGTATTTACAGAATTAATCAGGGATTGCATTATCAAATTTGAAAGTATTGTACATAATACCAAAAAATCCACAAAACGTACAAATTGAACTTGACCCCTTTGTAGCCAAGATACATGTAACTATAATACAAATTACCACTCCAGTGTTAAACCTTTAGATTAGGGAACAGTGCTACAATAATTCTATGAAATACAATTCATAAGATAATTATTAAATCTAGGAAAAACAGGAACATGAGTATTTAGGCAGCATCCAGTGACTTTTAATCCATATACTGAAAACTGAACTATTGTATTTAAGTTTCTAATGGCACATGCTGCACAACAAGTTACACATTTGTCCAACTAAATAACCACATCTGCCAAAATAGAGAAAAAAAATCTTAACACTAAAGTTTATAAACTAGAACTATGTTTATTATTTTTGAAAATGAGATTCAGATAAAAATGATTAGGGGTACTGTAATGTATTTACAGATAATCTGAACAGTTACCAGTTGACATAGATAAGGAAAGAATGACCCATATTTATATTATGGAAACTATGGGAAATAAAGTTTTAAAAAGATGTTCAAAAGCTTTAGATGTCTCAATACTGAAGTTACTATTACACATTTTCAATTTAGATGATAAAGAATTTCAAGTATTTCTTTTTATTCCCAAGAAGTTAAGATGCTTTTTTGTACGCCTGAAGGTAAATACAATATGAACTATCTATTATGGGATTTTTTTAAAATTAAGATTTAAAAGTGGTAAGAAAGCCAATGAAAAACATGCTTTTGCTATGACACATTCCCACCAGAAGGCCTGGAAGTCTTACAAAACTTATGCTATTGTATATTGTAAGCATAAGTATCAGGTTGCATCTAAAGTAACGGACCACACATTGCAAAATTTATAAGAGAAGGTTGCCAAAATTCTAATCTGCTACTGATTAGGAGAAGAATGCTATGCATTTGTTCCTAGTTGTAATCTAACCCTCATGCATATTCAAAAGCCGAGTATAGGTACAAAGTAACACTAACTTTGCATCGTTCTTTAGACTATTTCTTCAGCACTGCAGAACCCAGTAAAGTCAATTTTAGGAAGCAGTGGTAAATTCTGTGTGATTTCACTAAAAAGGCAAAATGTATAGCTTTCAAAAATAGCACTTTCATTACAAAAATAGAGTTCTAACTGCTTCTTGACCACAAAATAAACACCACCAAGATAGTTTCATAATTCTGTACTGTTTAATATTTGTAACCATGAATTTCTTTCACATAGAGATTTCCTTCTGGCTCACTAATATTCCCACTTTAAAATATATGAGAGATTTTTGCTTTGTAGTTTACATTTATATGGCTTTCCTACAAGAGCATGGAAGACCATACTGATGCCTATTGTGCAGAAATAACCCTGAAGGCAGTATCATAGCAGTGTGCAGTAGAAAACCCTTACCAATTTTTCATCAACTGTGATGAGTTGCGTGTCTTGAGCTTGGTCCTGTGCCAGCCGCCATGTGGAAGTGCTCAGTGACCTGCAGTGCAAGACTTGAAGTTAAAAAATGATTCATGCAATGAGAAAATAGAGGCAGACAAATCTTACATAAACAAGTTACTTTATCAATATCCATCTTGTAAAAAAAAAAAAAAAAATGGAAGAGGGAGAGATGAGGGCACAAAAATCCTTTTTCTCCCCAATTAGTTCTGTCTGCTGAGTTTTTGGCAGACTCCCACTTAGCAGTTCACAACAGGCTGCACTTTATGTCAGCCTACAGGCTCTCTGTCACAGAGAGACTGCCAGTGGCAAGGACTGTACTGCTCTATATGAATGTACAGTAGTTGGTTTGTCACGAACAGACAAAAACACAAAGCTGCTGCAAGTATTCAGGAACTCTGATCCTAAATGATGGCATCAGAGGAAAACAATCTTAATTCTATCCCAATGGCGTAAGCTAGTTGTACCGTTTAATAACAGGATATTAAACAAACTCACTCCTCTTAACTGATAATTCAGATACAAATTCTGTCTATACGACTAGGTACAGCTCATTTTGATTCATTTCTACCTCAATTGTTAATCTTTTTAATAACTTCCAAACATTTTGGTTAACCTTTTAGCATAATTAGTAAAACCTATAACATTAAGTATGGGCACAACTATGAAGCCAATCCTGCTCTCAATTAATTCAGTGATGGTTTTGCCATTAATTTTTATGGAGTCAGTGGGAGCAGGATTGGGACCCACACAAAAGCAGTTGGTCCCTTGGCAAAACAGTACAACAGCAAGTGAAAGAGCAGTTTTCTCTGATAACTCTGTGTGCTTCATGTTTAATTCAGATTGCTTTAAACAAATGATGCATTAAAGTGAGAGAATATATAAGTACAAAAAAGAGTGGACCAGGCTACCGTAGTTTTCGATTGTCCTTCAGAGGTTACATAATTCAGAAAGTTAGACATACTTCATAATGCAAATGAAATCTATGAGATTTTGTTTATGAGGTGTCATGGCTGACTTGCTGGTGATTTATTGGCATATCTTTTATCGCTACATTATAAAATTTTTGAAAGCCAACCATGCAACATGAGTACATTCTGAAATCCAAATTTTTCAGGAACAGAATGACAGTATGTTCAGATTTTTTTTTTTAAATACTATCTAAGCCAAAAATAGAAACCAACAACTATGTACATTTGTTTAGTAGGCTACAATACGAAATACAGTTTAAGAACTATGAGTTTGCATACAAGCATTCAAGAACAAATTTGAAAAGCATGTCATAATTATGTACAGTGCTTTGAAGGTATAGAGTCCAAATGGCTATTATAAATTCATCTATTCCCAAAATTTAGTAATAAACCAGCTTTACTGCATTTTCCAACATCAACTAAATTAATTCCCCCATTTTAGAGAAAACAGTCCAATTAACATTTAAAGTGACTGAAAAAGTTATGTTAACAATGATGACAAAGTTCTAGCTATTATTGCTTGGAAGAGTTTGAGATCACTGAGCACAGGTCAAGCCACAACTATTTTATGCAAAGTTATAATTGGAATTAGTAGGATCCAACTCCATTTGTCCAGGAAAACAACAACATTCCAAGAGGTTACGTTACTATTATTTCAAGCTCAGCGCAATTCTACTTCAGTTGTGTATTCCCCTTGGTCTATGTTATTTAATGTGCATTAATGCAGCTCATATTTAACTATATTAAATTTGATTTGCCAAAAAAGCAGTTTGCCATCAATTACAAAACAAATTCCTTCTTTTATTATTTTTACTATTTCATGATAATGCAGCTTTCTTAAGTACAAAAATTCTTGCATCATCCCACTTGAACACGTGAACTCATCATTCTTGCTTGAGCTGACAGATTTCCTCTGTGGCAGCACTGGAATAATAGAAACCAATTGTTCTGGGTGACTTCAGCAGAAATGCAGATGACAAACCTTCTTAATTAGCTTAAGGTCTCTTGGCTATAGTGACAACTGTGTGTCTGTCTCAGGTAGCTTCTGGCTCAATTCTAGCAGGTGGCTGAACTCTGGATCTTGTTTTTGGGCTGACATTGGAGGTGGAGGGGTGAGAGAAAGGGGATATGCCTTTGTAGACTGACCATTATCCACCTCTGTTTTGTTGGTTGAAGCACTCACTTCTGTCAAGCTTTCTTGATGGTCTGATCTTGCAGGCTTACTGGACTGCCTTTCGTAATGTGCCTGTACAGTGCCTAGCCAAATGATGTTCTGATCTATGACTGGGGCTCCTAGATACTACTGCAGTACGAATAATAAGTTATAATCTACTGTTTCAGAGGGCTCAAAGGAAATTGGCAGGCTAATAAAATTTATTAGCCTTTTAGTGATATTTCAACCTTTACCCATGAACACAACCTTCTCTGGTTCCATCTTACACAATAGTATTTTTTTTTCAGATGAAGCAGAAGGAAATATGGGTGGAGCATTGGGGGGAGAAGTCTTGGTCCAAATAGGAATAATTGAAACTAAAGAGCTTATATGGATATCTTCACCTTCACAATATCAATCAGCAGAACAGTCCAGGGGGATGAGCCCAGGTTAAATCAAAGCTGTTTACATCCAGAATATTAAGGAATTTCCAAGCTATTTTAAACAATAAGATCACATAGATCAGACTGATCTGTTGGTAGGAAAGGTATGCTTGGAAGAGAGTGGGGAGTGTCAGTACACAGCCTGGGTTTCAACTATTGCTGCTTCCTGAGGTTCTTGGAGTGCTAGGAATGTGCAGACTAAGTCATGCTAGTCAGATTCAGGTCTCTCTTGGCTGGTGAAGGACAGTGGGGAGATGATAAAACCATAATTGGAACAGATTTTTTACGACTCCCTGCAGAAGAGCAAGATATCAGCTCTGCTTAAAAGGCTATCTGACCCTTGCTCAAGAAACCATTTTGATCCTGACAATAGTCCAATTTTTGAAACTGTCATACCAGGAGAAGTTTAAAATGGTTTAGCAAGGCAACTACAGCATTGTCTGTGGCCCTCCAATCTCTGATCCTACACATCTTCAAATGTGGTATAGTACACAGAAGGTCATGTTTTTTTTGGTTGAGGATCATCTTATGGTGATGAAGATCGTACGCCCATAGCAAATTTTGAGATGCATCAGCCATTTTTTAATATCAACTGGCCATGAAGTGCAGATGATACAGCTGTGGACACTGCAGATGTTGATTAGTTACTGAAGTTTCTCAGTTCTGTTCATTCTGAAAGCTACTAGGAGGAGAGTGTGATAGGTTCCCCCTGGAAACTGGGGTACCACTGAGCCCTCTGACCCACCAGCCTAGGCTCCTCAGCCTGTGCTGCTGTGACAAGCTGCAGACCTGCTCCTGGTCTTACATTTCCACCAGCATACACACAGGTAGGGACACACCCAGCTCTCTGACTAGCCACTGCACAAACCAACCAACAGTAAAAGGGCTAAAGCCACGGTAACTCTCAGCTCCCTAGGCACGCATCCCCTCTGGAGCATAAACCCAAAATTATACTGTCTTGCGCTGCACAAAACTGTACGGTGTAAACTCAGAGTCCCCACCCCGCAATGTGAAGAGGAATACGCAACAGCCTCTCTGAGCTAAGATTCCCAAGCACCTCACTCCAACTCACTGGTGTAGATAAAGCAAAAACAAGTTGATTAACTACAAAAGATAGATTTTAATTGATTATAAGTGATAGCAAACAGATCAAAGCAGATTACCTAGCAAAAAACACAAACTAAGTCTAAGATACTAGAAAGATAGGATATGAAATAGCAAATTTTCACCCTGGCTGATGATACAAGCAGGCTGCAGATTCTTAAGGGACAAACTGCACTTGCTTTACAGCTTGGAATCCCCAGGTCTTTCATACACAGGCTAGAAATCCCTTTAGCCTGGGTCCAGCACTTCCCTCAATTCAGTCTTTGTTCCTCAAGCGTATCCAGGATTCTTCTTGTGTGGGGAGTGATGTCACTCCCTGTCTTATAGAGCTTTAGCATATTTCGGGAACCCTTTGTTTCAAAACTTGATTCCCTGACCGGTTTGTGGAAAAATACTGACATCCCAAGATGGAGTCCAGAGACATATGGTCTGGTCACATGACCTTGCATACCTGAGTTATAGCAGTCTAGAACATTCACAGGAAGGTTAAGTTCTTCCAGGGTCCATTGTCTTTGGCTTCTTCACTGTTGTACCAGAAAGGCTAGTTGTGGGTGTCACCCAGAGTAAGCATGATTGAAATGCAGACACACAGTCAATATTCCTAATTTTAGATACAAAAATGATACATGCATACAAATAGGATAATCATATTCAGCAAACCATAACTTTTCCAGTGACACTTCACATGATCTGTCTTGTACAAAATGCATCATAATTATGCCATAATCATATAATAATATCACTGTGCAGAATATGGGGTGTAGTGTCACAGAGAGTTTTCAGCAATTACTCTTCTGTTCAGATGCTCCCATCTATTATGTCAGAAAGAAACTGTATAGGAGTTGGAGAACAATTTTGTAGCCAACAGAGTGCTGCCCACAGAGCACTCCTGAGGAGCAAAAGAAAAATAACTTTGCAACAAAGCATTGTATTTTCAAATAGGAATAAAGATTCACTAAAGAGAAAAAACAGCAAAACATTTAACTGAACTAGCTGTACCTGCTAGAAAAAGAAGTACTCAGTGTTTTCAAACAACGCTATGTAATATTTTCACCACAAGTCCTTTATTTATTTTTGCACTCATCAACTGCGAGAAGGAATTATATCAACTGCTTGGGCTGGTATATAGGAAAAGAAGTTAGAAGACCACTGAAAACCTATGAACTCAGTATTCATTCTATTTTAATCTTTGATTTTCAAATAACTTTTTACTTCACTATAATAAAGACATGCATACTAGTCTAGGTATGCTTTGGCTTAGATAAATAATTCTTTTAATGCAAATAGCATTTTGATCATAAAGCACTAGTAGAAATCTGTTGTTCTTGAGATCAGTGGATAACCAAGACTTAAACTGAAGTTTTACTTTAAAAGGTGGCTCTAAAAATGGCATAATGGATGCCAAAGTTTATTCTTTTAATTTGCATATCAAATATTCTCAAGTTTCTTTTATACTACTACAATTTTTCCACTTTTACAAATATTGCTAATGTGTGTTCATTTTATATTATATCTTTATAATTTCCATGTTAGTTTCTTTATTCTTTCAGAGGTGTTACAAATTTAGTGCCAAACGACATCTGATCATGAGTTTTCACCAAATTGTTCAGAGCCAATCCAATCCCTTGCTTTTAAATTTGCGTTTAGGAAATTATGAGTAGTTAAACGTTAGCTCATTTTTAAATGAAGTTTTGGTATTGGAATTTCTAAGGATTTTTCCTCTCTGAAAAATTCACACAGACATCCAATCATGTTTTCTTTGTGTAGGTAAATAAAGACTAAAAAAAAATGGAACAGACAGATCACCAGTGCATTAAGTTAAAAATGGAGTGGCTGGCACTGGCCAAGCTAACGAAGCTACCCAGGGAAAAGATCTCTCATACTAGAGGGCTCTTTAATCTAGCAGAAAAACATATACGAGATTGAATGGCTGGAAGTTGAAACTCCACAAATTCAAACCTGCATTATGGCATAAGATTTTATCAGTGAGAGTTATCAATCATTCAATCAATCAGCTAGGGTAATCCACATCAAGGAATGTGGTGAATTATCCAGTACTTGAAGTCTTTAAATTAAGATTGGATCTCTACGAGATATGCTCTAATGCAACTACGTTATTACATTTGATGCAGGAATTACTAGGGGGAAAGGAGGGCAGGAAACTGATAGCTTGTATTATGTGGGAGGTAAGACTATATGATCACAATGGTCTTTTATGGCCTTACAAATCTATGATACGAGGATGATAAATAAATAAATAAATAAATAAATCCAATAAGCCCTGTTTACCTCTGTGGTGGACATGGCTCATGAATCTTTAGTTCTGAATGAAAACACCCTAATGGCAGATCAACTTGCAAAACTTCTAGTGTTTGAGGAATTATATTGGCTGGAGTTCGATATTTTTTTTTTTCTTTTCTATACTATCAACCAAATGTAAGCCAAATTAAGCATATTCCAAGTCTATTCCTCACAGATAGAAAGGGTGTCAGTTACTACAGAGGACTATTCCCCACAACCCAGTTATTTGCATTCAACTTCCAAATCTTTTTGACAAAGTTTACTTAAGTTTGGCTGATAGTTCTGGGCTCTCTTTACGGAATGAGAGAGAAAAGTGTGCAAGGACAGTTCCGTGAGGTCCAGAAATTATGAATTCTCAGCCCAGAAGAGTGCTACTGGAATTACTCATTAATTTTCTTCATAAATAGAAGGAGTAAAATAGGCAGACGAATTAATTTTGAAACAGTATATTCAGAGCCACTGCCTCCTAATGGGTCAGGAATAAACTCTTGTTCTGTCATTTCAGTCTGCTTACCAAAAGATCCCAGTTTTGCTATGGACAAAAAGACTCCACTCAGTTCACCTCTTGTCTACTTATCCAGTTGTGCTGTGCTGATTTTTGCTATGCAGACCCCAAGAAGAGGTTACACTTGTTTGTCTGTATGGGCCATCACTCTAGTGCTGTCCATCATAGTGGACAGGTTGAAGTTGCACCTGTTTTTGTAAAAGAAAGATGAGCTAGTCAAATAGCTTGGTTCTCTAGCCAGTTTCTGCTTCTTTTCATGACGATCTTCCCTGTACTAAGGATTTACAGTCAAACAGACTGGCAATCATAAGCCTATATGTTTCCTTAAATCAGATGACCTCTTTGAATCTGTTCTTGCTTGCTACCAGGCTAGGGAAGAGTCTGGGAGCTCTCTATTTGAAATGGGGTTGAAAATGAGCATCCAAAAGAGATGAGATAGCTGGAACCTGAAGTAGAAGCATATGGAGTCTCTCATGTCAGTAGAACACATGATACTAGCATATCTTTCGGGCTTAACAATTTTTTGAACTATAGAAGCTATTGACTGATTTTTATCTTTCATGGGAAATTAACTTGTGGAACTTGGTATTGATTTTGATTCTACAGTATTTGATAATTTGAGTAGGAGTAACCCGACTATTCAAAGTTCACAATCATTGCAAGAAATTTTGGTCTGATTTTCAAAGGTGTTGAATACGAAAAAATCTCACTGAATTGATCTCACAGGGTGCTACTTGAACTCAGAGCCAGCAGCTTCAAAAACTTATCCCCCCCTTCAACCTTTCACTATCCTCAGGTTCCTTCCCCTCAAAATACAAGCACATCTCAGCCTTCCTCAAGGGTGCCCATTAGGGAGTCATTTGAAATTCCCTAATCCTGACCAATCAGTAGCTCTAATTTATACCATTGGTGTAAGATCCCACAGCAACCTTATACCTGGGAAGATAAGGCATAGCAGCGCTCCTCATTCCCATCATGACCACTTTTCCTCTTTACATCAGGGAAGCAGAAGCCAGCTCTGCTGATACCATCACCATCCAAGAGTTCTGCTATAAAGGAGAACTCTCTGCTGACCATTCCTGGCTAGTTTAAATCCACTTTGTGCCATTCAAGCTCAAGAAGTGCCAAGTGGACTTACCAGACCTGAGCTTCGGCTCAGATTTGTTAAATATGGAAAAACATTTTATAAATATTTTAGCTAAATTTTACATGAAAATTAAGCAACGCATTTGGCCTAAACACTAGTCTTGAAAATGTGTTATTTTTAATCAGATTTTAAGATTCCACTGACTGATTTTAGGTGAAACTAAGACGACTACATATTAACCAATACATAGTAACACAACTCCATTTCTTTTTTTGCATTTAAATACACAACCAAAAAAATTAAAAAAACTTATACATTTGGGAAGACTGATACAGACACTGAAGTAATAGAGACTTATCTAAAAAAATTAAGGAAAATGTAAAGAAGCCATGTTTAGAAGAGGTCAAATTCCTGTGCTTGCCTGGCTGGTACACAGAATGACCACATGCAGAATATTCATACTACTCTGGTCTATTCAATAAGGTAAGACTGAATTCACTGTAAAAAAAAAAAAAAAAAAAAAACAAACCACGCTATTTAAACCACTATGTGGGAGACATCTGACTGATCTTTTAGCACTGCCTTTTGGTCAACGGTTGGAGGTATGTTGAAGAAAATTTGAAGTTTCGAAAAAGGAAAATTGGGTCATAATAGGAAGACAGAGGAAAGCCTTAAATCAAACCCCATGTCTCATTCATCATATAATAGTAGGGCTTTGAAAGCACTCATGAAAAAGCATGTATTCTGATCAAGCGTAAAGGGAGTTTTAAGATGAACAACAGTAGGTACTAGAACAAATAAAAATCAAAACTCAACCCTTGAATACACAGAACAGAAAGTTAACTCTTGGGAACCTTGCATAGAAAGGGACAAAGCAGAAATAATCTAAGAAAAAGCTAGACAAAGGATGTGAATGTGAAACAAAGTTATACATTAAACCAATGTAACTCTCTAAGCAGTATTTATTGTACATGAGCTCAAAGGCTCCAGGATGGTGCATTTTATATTCTAAAAATAAAATAATATATAGCTAGAAATACATTATGATTAAGAAGTAGATTCAAAACAAACTAGGGCATTTTTTCATGTAGGATATAGATGTTATGATAATAAAATTATTAGTAAAAACTGAGTTTATGGATCTAAAAATTCTCTCTCTCTCCATATATTTATATATATCTGTTTATAAAACAGATTATGTGAAGTCTCTGTATTACAATTTTGTGGCACATAGTGCATGAATAACTTGGTTTTGGAGGAGAAGCAAGTCCGCAATTAAAAGTAGCTACATTCTTAAACAATACTTGCACATCATAATTTCTCCTCTGTCTTCAAAATTATGTTAAATGATAAACACAGAAAAATGAGTTTGAGATAGGTGAAAGGAAAACTGTTCTAGTCTAGTTTACACTACAGAAATTGTTACTTTAAAATGGAAAAAAAAATCCAAACTGTGAAAATGAAAACATTAAAAAGTGTCACAGGTATAAGCAGTTATGATGAAGAGTTGATGTATAATGTAATATATATCCCAATTTACAAGGACTAACTGAATTTGCTTTTCTGCTAGAGAAGACTGCATTTTAGGTATACAGGTGTTGCTCATCTGGAGTGTGCTTAAAAAAATACTAAAAAAAAAAAAAAAAAATATTAACATTGTTTGACCTTTGGCTACTAACTACCAAGTATCATATATCAAAGCCAAGTAGTACAGAAGATCACCTGTCTTTGGAAATTGAACTCACGACCTTGTAAGTACTAAATACTTTATTAAAAAGGAAATACGCACTTTCGTCAGAGTGGCTCAGCACACTAAGAATGAAACAAATCTGAGACCAACTCTAAATTACTATAGTAGCTGTCACAGAACATGTAATGTAAAACGTACAAGATTGTAGATATTAATTTCTTTAGCAATGGGGACATTTATAAGATGTTCCACTGATGTCAAGTGACTGAATTGTTTTGCACTATTGCAATCTGTTGTAGAATAACTTCTGATCAGCAATTTGGTGTGTAACTGGGGAAGGGCATTATGCACTACTCCCTAAACCAGAAGACACACGTCTGGAAATTAATCTCTGATCATAATCCTGAGTTGGCAGATTCTCAATGCAACAGTGGAAACTTGGATGTTAGAGGGGAAACAATCCTAACATTTACTAGTATTTAATTAATTTGGCCCACGCAGGATCTTCTTAACTATCGACTGATTTGGGGATTATCTATTTTTGGAAAGGGTCTTGAGAAATGGGGAGAAGGCTGAAGGTGGAGGGAATTTCAATTAAAAACACAGGTGATCTAATTTTGCTATGTCTGCTTTCTGAATGTCAAACTTCTCCCCTCACACACACATATACAGGCCACATCAGTAATAACTGTAAATAAAAACTGTTCTAAGTGCTCTCTTTGTAGTAAAAAGAACATAAGTCTCAGGGTTTAACACCAACACTGCAAGGAATGAAAGAAACTCAAGTTCCACAACTAGAGCCCTACAATTCTGCGGATATCTGCTTTATATCCGCACCCGCGAATATCCACAGACCATTTTTGCAAATTGCAGATTGGATGCAGATTTTGTATCCACGCAGGGCTCTTTCCATAACCCACCTCTGTGGTAGGAAAGTCTGTGCTCTTTTTCTGGTATAAAATGTATCCTGAATTGTAGAAAATTAAACAAAAAACCACTAGAAACTTTACATAAATTTTAGGTTATACAACATTACTGCATGTCTAGCCTTTCCTCTTGATGTTGCCTCCCTTTTCATTTCATTGAGCATTTATAGTAGCATGCACTGTATTGATAGGTCTGGAGATAACACAAGATAGCGAGGGCCACAAAACCTGGCTTGTAAATTTGTGCATCTTATTCTTGCCTTCCATATCCCCAGAACAGTCCCATTTAAAAACCATACAGCTAACTGTGTGCAAAATAATTTTTTAAAATGTTACTGAGAAACTTCTTGGTTTCACATTTTCAGGCCACAAGTGAAGCCAACTTATCTGTTTGGCTAAAGCAGTGTTTCTCAAACTTGGGATGCCGCTTGTTTAGGGAAAGCCCCTGACAGGCCGGTCCGGTTTGTTTACCTGCCCCGTCCGCAGGTCTGGCCGATCGCGGCTCCCACTGGCCGTGGTTCGCCACTCCAGGCCAATGGGAGCTGCTGGAAGCGGCCGCGGGCCGAGGGACTTACTGGCCATCGCTTCCAGCAGCTCCCATTGGCCTGGAGCAGCGAACAGCGGCCAGTGGGAGCCGCGATCGGCCAGACCTGCGGACGCGACAGGTACACAAACCGGCCCGGCCCGCCAGGGGCTTTCCCTATACAAGTGGTGTGCCAAGTTAGGGAAACACTGGGCTAGAGAGCCACAATTGCAAAGACAGCTATGACACACACACACACACACACACACACACACCAGCTATTTCACACACAACTAATGTGTTTCACTTTGAAATACTTCATAAAAATCAATGAAAGGAAGAAATGCACTGCATTCTGGAAGTAGTAACTAAATGAAACTTACCATTTTGCAGACTTGTCTGCAGTCAGAGTTCACTCTAGTCATGACAGTGGGATTATCAAGCTAATGGACCCCCTTAAATCCTGTCCTGTTTCATTCTTATTCCATCTCCTTTGTCCTGCTTTTCTTCCCCAACCTTTGGTTTCCTTCCTGATCTATAGCTTTTGTCCTCAATTCCACCCCAACCTTATTTCTCTGTCACTATTCTACCATAATTATCCACCTTGCTGCTTACTCATCACACTTGATTTTAAGCCTTATTATGCATTTGTGGATTTGTTTCCAGCTCCAATATGTTTAGCTGCTGCAGATCTGCATTTTACAGTACTGAGAGTGGAACCATCATGACACTTTAGCACGCTTCATTTAGTGTTGCATCCAAACAACACGCACAATGGTGCAATCCCGTATCCAGGAATCAACATTAACTGAACATCCAATAAAAGTCAGGTTGTGTTGTAAATATCATTAGAATCCTTAAGACAGAACTTGGCCAGACTGCAGTAGTCAATAGTTCCAGTTGGACTTCTGGTGGAACATTAGGGTGTGCAGCATATTTGCTTTTGATCTTTAACCTCATTACACTGTATCAATAAGATTTAAAACCAGTTAGAGACAACACAGAATATAAGAAGTATTACATCTTTCTTTAGGAGGAGTCTAATCACAATGCTCTTTTGTTGTGGGCAAGACTGTGAAATAATTAACTTCTATCATGCACATTTGCCTTTGGCTTGAAACAAATGACCAATTGCAATGCAAGTTACCTCCTGCTAGGGTCTCCTATTATAGTTTTATAGAGTGTTACATCAAACATCTAGATACAACAAACTTTCTAGGACACATTTGAAAATAATCATTATGTAAAACTACTTTAGAAGATAAACCTGATAGAGATAGATATATATCAGAGAACACTATAGAAGGTAAATATCTACTCTCTTGGGACAATACTACTTTAGACAGATGAGGGATACATTATTGTATGTTATTAGCACATAAGGTGATTTTACTGTAGTTTATTTTGAGACAAATTAAACTGTATTTTCACTCCACCTTTTTTCTCTCTGGACTTCATGTATCTTAATTTTCCCTTCTCATTTTCTATTTACAGCTAATTTCTTTACTTGCTCTTCTGCTTAATCTAGAGTACTGAGAAAGACACATTTTAAAAAAAAACCCAAATAAATAGTTTATCTTCTACATTTTCTTATGGTCCCCTGTTCCCTTAGTTACTGCATTATTCCCTTCCTCCACCCCAGTTGATTTTTATTTATATTTTCTTTCCCCTCTGTTGTATTCTCTCTCTATGCTCTTGCCTTTTGAGCAGCTATTAGCTCCTTAAAAGGACTACCTGCTAATGCTGACTAGTTTCCAAAGTGGAATAAACCCCTAAGGCAAAACTAGTGCTCAGGATGCAAAGCTTACTCTTACTATAAATTCCAATTCAAAACACAGGCAACAATATTGAGAGTTTAACCTGTGGCTTCTCATTTTCAACACAATCACCATCTACATTTAGACAAAACATCACTATTGTGAAACTGCACTTCAGACAATTTACAGAGAGCATATAAAGATCCCCTGAATGCATCACAGCAGTGTCAGACTACTTCAGCAAAAAGCTCTACGTCGTTGTTTTAAAAAGATTACAAAAAAAATTAAGTCACTCATTTTTCATCACATTAGGCCTTCAAATATCTAAAAAGAATACCTTATTTTATAACTATAATCATGTACAGCCTCTCAATTATGTTGTTTTAATATCTCCCAAAGAGCTTCTGTGCATGAAGTATCAAAGATTAAAAGATCTACTTAAATGTCAATTAAAACCTAATATTTATTTACATTCTGTTGAGTACATTAATACAAATTTTATCATTAACATTTTGTGGGAGGCTTTTTACTTTGTTAGATTAATATTAAGATGGCAACTGGGAAAAGTATACAAATATTAAGGAGCACAAATTTCATGAAAGATATGCCTTCAAATATTTATTTAAAAGTAAACGCTAAAATTAGAGTCAATTTTTTAAAATAGTGAATTAAAGTTCAGTATGAAAATAAACTTCTATATTACTAGTCCAGTCTTATAAACAGCTGCAAGAAATGTTTGCCTACATGAATTCTGTGGCTGCCTACAGTCTGTCTAGCACAGTCAAAAGTTAATTTACTTTCTCTACATCAGTTGCAGGTCAAGGGAAGATTCAGGCAGCAATAAATTACAGCAGCTGGAAGTGGCTTGTTAACAAAATGGTATCTAAATATACCATAATGGCCAGCAAGGGACAATGTCACCTTGAAATACATAATAGATAAATTTACACATATTTTTAGTTTAAAGAGAGACCTCTCAGGGCCCTAAGTACATCTGATATAAACTTTAGTTCTAATTTTAAAATTTGAATATACATTAAGGTCAAAAATGAATTTCACCTTATCTCCTTCTAGATTGATCAAAGGACCTATTTTATTTAGTTACAGAAGACTCTATATAATACTTCTGGGCAATCTCGAGATACACGTTTGTAAAGTAGTTAGACTTAAGTTCTTACAAGAAGACAATGAACCTCATTATAGAAACAAAACATTTAACAGTGTGACAGTGCCTTGCTTTCACTTAATTGAACTAAAACTTTTTTAAAATTGAAATTCCTCATATTTTTGAAACAGGATGAAAGTAACGTAAATGCAGAAAATTCTTAAAGAAAATGTTTAAATCACCACAGGACTCAACCAAATCTACTAAGACTGCTAGATTAAATAGTGCAGAGAGTAAAGGCACTGCACAGACTTCACTCAGTAGTCTATTTATACTAAGACTAGGTTTAAGCTTCCCTATAAAAGTATGTAAAGCTTCTCAGGATTACAGTAAACATGGTTTTTCATTCCCACAACCCAGTCAATAAAAGGAAAGTTAACAGTACGTGCAAAAGGTGATTTCCCCCTCCTCCCTCCCTCCCCCCCGCCACTGTTCCAGGAACAGTGGCTCCATGTTAAAATCTGGAGTCTAAATGAAAACGGTTCATTTTTTAGTTTCTAAAGAACCAGCAATCCTCAAAAAAGCATTGTAAGGAAACTATTTCTGTATACAAATGATCTGAACATCAAAAATAAGCGAAACAGCTATGAACAGGATTAAGTCTTCCCTTCATCCAGATACATAAATAGCATAAGCAAGAAAGAACCCATTTATTTAATATTTCCACAAATTTATGCTATGTAAAACCCTGTTTTGAAGCTTACATAAATAAATGGGAAAATTTAAAAGTTTAGAACAACATGGAAATAGTACCATACTAACTGCCTTATCTGTAGTACAAATTATATATACAGTGGCAATATGATAGCTGTTTTCAAATAATTTAGGACACAGCCAAGGATTTAAATTTTGAACACTTTAACCCACCCTTGTCCTATTCCCATATCTACTTAACATATTGACAATCATGAGAGAGTACATAGGTATTAACACAATCACAGTTATCATGTTGGTTTGCTTTTATTTCCAATAAAACTAAAAAATTTAGATACTCATCCATAGCCTGTTCTGTCTCACGCTGCGACAAGCCATAAAAAGCATCCTAAAGAGGTAGCAAGCACTGTTTCGTTTCTTAAACATTTAACATTTAATTATCCAGAATTTCCATTAAAGGTTATTTTGGCATACTAATTCTGATGCTAACCTCACTTGGAAAATGATTGCTTTGGAGGCAACAGCTCCTATCAGTCACTGAAGACAAGCACCACCCAAAAAGCTGTCTTTTGGGCTTTTCTGATTACATATTGAGGTAAATATTGTCTGAAGCTGAAATTTGCAGTGGAAAACTGTGACTCCACAGTTGACTGAGTTATAATGCCCAAGGCTACAGGAGACATCTACTGAAGGTCATTTTTGTAACCCAAAAGGCAATATTTTCCCCACTATAAATTAAAAACTTGGTGTCTTTTCCCCTATAAGGACATTTAGGGAGACAAAAAGGTGCAACTAGATGTAATGAAAAGTAGTTAAGAACAGGAAATTTAGCCTGAAAACAATGAGATCTCCTTCTGGTCAGATTTATCAGTCTGTGGAATAGTTCCTCCAAAAAAGTGACAGAAGCCCCAATACTAGAGTCATTTAAGATCTAGTATACAGAGAGCACTAGAAAATAGACTTTTGGGAAAAATGAGTACTACCAAGAAAGTAAAATAGATAACATAAAAGGTGTCCTTTAAAGCTGTCCTTTAAATCGGCTTCTGTACCCAATGACTGGAAGATGGCTAATGTAACGCCAATATTTAAAGAGGGCTCTAGAGGTGATCCCAGCAATTACAGACTGGTAAGTCTAACATCAGTACCTGGCAAATTAGTTAAAACAATAGTAAAGAATAAAATTGTCAGACACATAGAAGAACATAAATTGTTCGGCAAAAGTCAACATGGTTTCTGTAAAGGGAAATCATGTCTTACTAATAGAGTTCTTTGAAGGGGCCAACAAACATGTGGATAAGGGGGATCCAGCAGACATAGTGTACTTAGATTTCCAGAAAGCCTTTGACAAGGTCCCTCACCAAAGGCTCTTATGTAAATTAAGTTGTCATGGGATAAGAGGGAAGGTCCTTTCATGGATTGAGAACTGGCTAAAAGACAGGGAACAAAGGGTAGGAATAAATGGTAAATTCTCAGAATGGAGAGGGGTAACAAGTGGTGCTCCCCAAGGGTCAGTCCTAGGACCAATCCTATTCAACTTATTCATAATGATCTGGAGAAAGGAGTAAAAAGTGAGGTGGCAAAGTTTGCAGATGATACTAAACTGCTCAAGATAGTTAAGACCAAAGCAGACTGGGAAGAACTTCAAAAAGATCTCACAAAATAAAGTGATTGGGCAACAAAATGGCAAATGAAATTTAATGTGGATAAATGTAAAGTAATGCACATTGGAAGAAATGACCCCAACTATACATACAATATGATGGGGTCTAATTTAGCTACAACGAATCAGGAAAAAGATCTTGGGAGTCATCGTGGATAGTTTGCTGAAGACTTCCACGTAGTGTGCAGCGGCGGTCAAAAAAGCAAACAGGATGTTAGGAATCATTAAAAAGGGGATAGAAAATAAGACGGAGAGTATCTTATTGCCCTTATATAAATCCATGGTACGCCCACATCTTGAATACTGCGTACAGATGTGGTCTCCTCATCTCAAAGAAGATATACTGGCATTAGAAAAGGTTCAGAGAAGGGCAACTAAAACAATTAGGGGTTTGGAACAGGTCCCATATGAGGAGAGATTAAAGAGGCTAGGACTTTTTAGCTTGGAAAAGAGGAGACTAAGGGGGGATATGATAGAGGTATATAAAATCATGAGTAATGTAGAGAAAGTAAATAAGGAAAAGTTATTTACTTGTTCCCATAATACAAGAACTAGGGGCCACCAAATGAAATTAATGGGCAGCAGGTTTAAAACAAATAAAAGGAAGTTCTTCTTCACACAGCGCACAGTCAACTTGTGGAACTCCTTGCCAGAGGAGATTGGGAAGGCTAGGACTATAACAGTGTTTAAAAGAGAACTGGATAAATTCATGGAGGTTAAGTCCGTTAATGGATATTAGCCAGGATGGGGAAGGAAGGGTGTCCCTAGCCTGTTTGTCAGAGGGTGGAAATGGGTGGCAGGAGAGGGATCACTTGATCATTGCCAGTTGCGTTCACTCCCTCTGGAGCACCTGGCATTGGCCACTGTCAGTAGACAGGATACGGGCTAGATGACCTTTGGTCTGACCTAGCACGGCCACTCTTATGTTATGTTCTTATGTGTTCTACCATCACCACTAACTTCTATCATCTGGGCCCTGTATATGCTGGGATTCCACTTCCCCTGAAAGTATTTGGTTTTTTGCCCAATGGCAGCAGAATTCTAAGTTTTGGCTGCTGAATTTATGATTTTACTGAAGCTATAAGCTCAACATTTTGTTCCCCCTATTCCCTGGGTCAGAACATGGCTACAGCTTCTTCTTTCTATGCAGCTTTTACCACAAGGGGGAATGAATTACATAAGTAGAGCATTATCACACCCTTTCTGCCCATAAAAGCAAAAGCCAAAAAGCAGGACAATAGCTCTCTTGGCTCATCAGGACCAAGATGTGTGCCATGGGAGACAACATGGAAGTTGCGGGGCCAAGCCAATGTGCTGAAGGTCTCGGTCACAGCTCTGTCTCACACAGGATGCAAATATGCAGGGCTGGATAAAGCAATCTGGAGTCCTGAGAACACCACTACATGGGGCCTTGCATGGCTCCCCCATGCCCCAGAGCCTCACCCACCCTCCATCTAGAGTTGCAGGAACCCCCCTCCTCTCTTACAGAGGCTGTAATATGCTTCTCATCCAGGTTCCAGCACTTCAATTTTAATCCAGTCATGGACTTGTGTGGCATTGTGTGTCTTTATTTTCTCAACTGCAAAGGAAGATAGCTACTTGACCTTCAGAAGAGAGTTGAGGATTAAAGTTTATGTAATGTTATGAAAATATAAAGTGTTTATTATTCCTCTCAGACAATGCCAAATGGAAAGAATGTTAGTCACAGGCACCCCTACAGACACACTACAACAGATATACCCATAGTGTTAAACAAATCTCAGTTAAGGGGGGGGAGGGGGCATTACTAACTTTATCTGCTGTTCCTGGTATGTCCTCTGACAAAAGAACAATTTAAAAAAAATCTCTCCTGAAGAACAGTATTCTAACAATATTATTTAAATAAAAATAAAACCTCTGATGTGTCTTTTGCATTATTGATACAGCAGATATTTCCAAAGCCTATGTCTACATTTGCATTAAGAAAGGCTTTCCAGTGCTCACTCTAAATCTGATGATGACACATCTTCTCTAAAATACTGTACCTGAAACAGGTTAGCAACTATCATATACTATATTAGATGCAGCTGTGTACTTCCTGCAACATGCTAGTCATTCCCAACTTGAAAAATCTCAGCTATGGTAAGTGACCCAATACCCCTTTCTAATATTCTTCCACCTATTAGTTAAGAGAAAAAATTGTTGTAAAAACCAAGATAGCCACAGGTTCTTGAATTCATTTAATACTAGATACAACTATCTCCTCAAAGTACCAATTATGGAGAAATTTAAATAATCCATCAATAACCAGATATCAAGAGGACACAAGTAATGAATATGATTCATCTGCCGACTGGCAGAGAATGACATGTCAATTGATTGCTTATTACTAGCTATTTGTATTCTGGTATAGGTCTCCACTGTGCTAGGCACTATATAAATACTATTCTCTCTGTGCATAAACTAACAATGACTCTGTTCCCCAAGATCTGCTTTACAACCACAATATCAAACATCCAACTGCAAGATGTGCATAGGCGTATCTCAGCCATAGTTAACCTACCTAGGCTTAGTTCTGGGTGTGGTGAGGTGACTCCATTAGTGAGAAAGCAAACATTTTTCTTGCTGTGATTGTGGGTTTTTTTTTTTTTTAGCATATATATAAAAATACATATTTTAAAAGAGAAATTGGAATAAAAATGTGTCTTAACGTTTGAGTATTACCTTCCAGAGTCAAAATATTGTTACAAATCCACTATGTTATAAGAAAAACACAATGTTACTACTTCTAGAACTTCAGTATTTAGTGATTTGTTTAGCATTGTAGTTATTCCAGACAACCAGAGAAGCACAAATTAACTAACACTATTTTAAGAGGTATGCCAACATGACAGGTAATACTGGAGTACAAACAAGAAAGCAACCAAAAGAAAACTTCATTAAACACAAGAGTAGGGGGAAAAAAAATCTGTTTTCCAAATGAAAAAATAAAATTTGGCACAGAAGCTTATATATCTGAAAGGAAGCATGTCTTAATAGAATTGAGAGCACAGAATTCGGAGCTAGGCAATGAGAGTTATTTTGCTACTGACTCACTCTGTGACCTTGGCCAAATCAATTAACAAATCTCGTCAAAATTTTCATATTTGGGCATCTAAACCCACACAAATTACTGCAACTCTGACATTATAATCAAAAAGGCTGACAAATGAGGTGCTGTACTCATCCTGAAGAGGTCGGAGTATGAATGAGAGGCTGCTAGGCAACTCCCTGACACCATATTCTACAGGCCATTACCCTCTGATCCCACTGACGGGTACCAAAAGAAACTACACCTTCTGCTCAAGAAACTCCCTGAAGAAGCACAGGAACAAATCTACACAGTCACACCCCTAGAGCCCTGACCAGGGGTATTCTATCTGCTACCCAAGATCCATAAAGCTGGGAATCCTGGATGCCCCATTATCTCAGGCATTGGCACCCTGACAGCAGGATTGTCTGGCTATATAGACTCTCTCCTCAGGCCCTACGCTACCACTCCCAGCTATCTTCGAGACACCACTGACTTCCTGAGGAAACTACAATCCATTGGTGATCTTCCAAAAACCACCATCCTAGCCACTATTGATGTAGAAACTCTCTACACCAACATTCCACACAAAGATGGACTACAAGCCATCAGGAACAGTATCTCCAATAATGTCACGGCAAACCTGGTGGCTGAACTTTGTGACTTTGTCCTCACCCACAACTATTTCAGATTTGGGGATGATTTATACCTTCAAGTCAGCGGCACTGCTATGGGTACCCACATGGCCCCATAGTATGCCAACATTTTTATGGCTGACTTAGAACAACGCTTCCTCAGCTCTCATCCCCTAGCGCTCCTACTCTACTTGTGCCACATTTATGACATCTTCATCATCTGGACCCATGGGAAGGAGGCCCTTGAGGAATTCCACCACGATTTCAACAATTTCCACCCCACCATCAACCTTAGCCTGGACCAGTCCACGCAACAGATCCACTTCCTGGACACTACAGTGCAAATATGCGACGGTCACATAAATATCACCCTATACCAGAAACCTACTGACTGCTATACTTACCTATATGCCTCCAGCTTTCATCCACACCACATCACATGATCCATTGTCTATAGCCAACCCCCAAGACACAACCGCATTTGCTTAAATCCCTCAGACAGAGACAAACATCTACAGGATCTCTACCAAGCGTTCTTAAAATACCCACCCAGGGAAGTGAAGAAACAGATTGACAGAGCCAGAAGGGTACCCAGAAGTCACTTACTACAGGACAGACCCAAAAAAGAAAGTAACAGAATGCCACTAGCCATCACCTACAGCCCCCAACCTATCCTGAAGGATGATCCCTCACTCTCACAGACCTTGGGAGACAGGCCAGTCCTTGCTTAGTCAGCCCCCCAACCTGAAGCAAATACTCACCAGCAACTACACACCACACAACAGAAAAACTAACCCAGGAACCTATCCCTGCAACAAACCCCATTGCCAATTCTGACTATTCAGGGAACACTGTCATAGGACCTAACCACATCAGCCACACCATCAGGGGCTTGTTCACATCCCTCGACCCTGCCGCTTCCCGCAGCCCCCATTGGCCTGGAGCGGCGAACCATGGCCAGTGGGAGCCGCGATCAGCCAAACCTGCAGACACGACAGGTAAACAAACTGGCCCGGCCTGCCAGGGTGCTTACCCTGGCGACCCGCGTGCCAGAGGTTTCCGACCCCTGCTCTATGTTCTCAAGACTGGTTTCTAATTATTGTGAACATATATCTGCATAGCTACAATACATACAAACTCAAGAACAATAACTCTGGGTTTCCTATTTTGCTTGGACACAAAGTGTGCATTATGACAAGCTTGGAGAATTTCTGCCACACCACCTCCATAAATACATCTCTGCTTTCACATACTGATAGTCGAGTAAGTACTTATGATGTACTACTCCAATATTAGCAATCAGATTCATAACATCCTTGCAAAAAAATTATGCCTGGTAGATAATAGATCATTCAAGAAAGATCATCTATCCACCACAGCACATGTAGTTGTCAGAAACTGAAGAAAAATGTTAAAGGACAATCTGACATTGTAGGATGCATGTTACTAGATGTTGAACATGAAATCGATTACTTTTGCCACAGAAGGAAACAGTTTTCCACTCTGACCTGAAATACATCATGAAAAAAAGAGTGTGCTTATTGTAATTTCCACTCCCTCTAGAAAAATGGATTGCACTTGCATTACTAGTTAGAGTACTAACCTTCAAAACACTGATCTAAGCAATTCTAATGTAGTCACTCCTATGTCCTCTGTGTCAGCATATTAGCTCAAGTCATCTGCTGCTGGCCTGTTTGGCTCACCACTAACCTAAAAATGCCACGAGTGCCCACTGATTCAGGAATTTAGCATCCATGCACTGGCATTTCCTGCCTACACAAGTCAGAAATATTGCTGCTCATTCAATTCTTTTAAGCAAAAAAGCAAATACTTGTCATCCCTCCTCCCGCTTCCACCTTGTGCTTTCAATGATTAGGTCAACGTTGTTGAGAAGTTCAAATATGGCATGTTTTGCAAAGTATCTAACTGCCTTGGCACGGTAAGCCACTTCAACTGGAGTCATAAGTAACAATCGAGGTCATCTAGAGAATCTAGAGAACTTCTCATCAGATTACTGGAAAATGATCCCAAGAATAATTTTCAGACTCAGATGACACCCATACTGTCCTGCCCCAAAACTGAGAGAAAAATCAGAAGCTTCATGTGCACAAGACTGTAAGATTCGTTTAGGCCATTATAAATGAGCCTGATGCTTGAAGTTACTCATTCTAATTCTAGACAGCTTCAATTCAAACTACCAGAGAAATTCTCTTTTTATAATCTAGACGCACCAGTTGCTTTTGTACTGCATCAATCCTCCATCAGTATGGACCAAACCCTATTTTGAACTTGGATAACAGAAAGAATTGTGCTGCTACAAGACCATCAAGCCAATCATTCAAGTACCCTCATAACTTAAAATTCTAGCATCTTATTCAGGGATCTCTTGACAAGAACACTACCTTTTAGTGGAATGACAGTGGCCCTAATCAGGCCTGGAACACATTTTTCAACTAAGGACAATGACATATCCATATTCTTACCAAAATCACTTCAGAATCCATGCAGAGCAGATAAGATCTCAGTTTAAATTCTCATCCAAAAGAGATCCCCACACAATAAACTGCAAGGTATACAGTTTATCTGCCAATGAAAGATGAAGGGTGATGTCAACCTTGCTAGGAACTGAATCCAAGGCTCCAGAATCCACCTAAGTATGTCCCTTATAAAGGAACCAGCATCATGGTATCTGAATGCTTTACTAACTAATTATTCCAGAATAGGATATTAAGCTATCCTATTTGACATTCCTTATAGGAAACACTTTCTCTAAGACTCAGCCAACTCTGAATGGTAGTGTTAAATTGAGGACCCAAAATATAGCAGGCAAGTCACTTGTTACCACAGGACCTTATGACAACATCTATTACCTTAAAAAAATGTAAGTGTTCCTTTAAGGCTCCTTTAAGTTTATGGTGACAAAATTAAATTGGCTGCTCTTCTATAAGTAAAAGCCACAAGAAAAGCAGGAGAATGCCACACTGCACTAACATCAGATAAAATTATTCATAATGTAAAGGTACAAATATATATATCCAAAAGTTATTAAAAGGAGAACCAAGGCAACAGACAGGCCGAGGGGAATGCAGTGTCTAGGAACTCGTGAAAAGAAACCAGTACTGGCCAATCCTAACAAAATTTCTCATTTACTTTAATAAAAAGTTTTAGTTATATAAGGAGTGCATGATCAAGACTTACGAGAACTCTCGCCACCCTCAGGCTCTGAAGATTTTGGCAAATCCTGCTACATTATTTCTAGATCTAATTAAATAGTCAAAAGTTGCATCCACCTACAAGATAGAAAACTCCTTGTATAAATATCTCGTGAAGTCTGAAATTCCTATCTTCATCTCTTGGGAGAGAGGAAGCAAAACCAAAGCATTTCAACTAGAATAAGAAAATTCTAGAAAAAATTTAGTTTAGATGTAGATTTTTTTTCCAAGCCCTCAAAAAATTTCATCTTATGACAATTTCAATATAAGACATCAAGAAGACCGAGGTCTATGCAAATTATAATTATTTTGTTAAAAGCAGTAAAGTTTAAGAGTTGAGATATAACACCTTAAAATCAAGCACATTATGAAGGTGTACTGACACTATCATCGTAACTCAGTATCTTTCTGGCACATTGTCTTCTTCAGGTGGGGTGTGTGTCAAAATACCAGGACCCTGATCCTGAAAGTTGCTGTATATGGGCAGATCCGTGCACCCATGCGGAGCTCATTGAAGACTCGAACGCAGCTGCTGTTAAAATTCCTACAGCTGCGATATTTTTGATACAACTATTTGTGTGGCATTTGACTGCAATGCTACAATATTTCAATTAAGAAATGCTAATTTTAGGAGGTTCCACCACGCTACACCCACACATACTCTTTTGTAAAAAGGGAAGATTGGGTAAAACAGCAGAATAAAATTTTCACAACTACTAAAGTGAAAGTTCTTCCCGCCATGGCCGGATTTAGAGGCAGGCGACCGCCTGGGGTGCCGGGCTTGAGGGACCTATTTTTTTTTGCTATTAGTGACAAAATATTTTTGCTATTTTTGCTGTTAGTGACAAAAGGGAAAATAGAATGTTCCAAATAAAATGTTTCAGGTATTCCGTATGTAGATGCATCTTCACTAACCTCCTAGAATGTTCTGGACCTTTGTAGAATCTTGTGGAACCTTCCAGACTTTCTGAGAACTACATTTTCCTCAAACCTCCTAGAATGTTGTCAGCCATCCCCTCGTGGGTATGTAAGGGGCGGGGCATTGCCAGTCAGTCTTATATGACAGGGATACTTATGCATCAAAGTCATGAAATGGGCTACAAATAAAATAAAGAATAAGGCATTCAAAAGTTTAACAAATGGGAGGGGAACACGCTGAAGACATTCCTCATCTGGGACGTCATTTGGTCTAGGGCAGGCCCTGCTTCCAGCATCACATTTCTGGGCTCCTGAGGAATTTTTATGTAATTTGCTCCAATAAGCTTGTCACATGCATCCCACTTTCCTCTTATTCTACTTAACTGCCACTTGATTTAACAAAGATAAAATCAAATTTTTAAAAAAAAAACTCAGGACAGAAAATGGTCACAACTTGGTATCTATGAAGCTGCATGCTTTAATTTCAATTTATTTGTGAAGAATTAGGGGGGGGGGTCCTGAATCTTCTGGGACTCTGATACCCTGTGTTCTGCTGGGTCTAAAATAAATAAATAAATAGATAAATAGATAAAAAAGCATGAATGCTGTTTCAGGCTGAACTCACAATTTCCTTGATTGTGGGTGTTTAAACTCAACCTTAAAATCATTCAGAATCAGGCCTTGATCCTCCAATTCATTGTGTACCAGTCAACTGCTGTGCCCATGCAGAGCCCCAGAAATTTAATGGGGCTCTATGTGCACATAGCAATCCATGCAATGAACTGTGTACCATAAAGTATTACGAACCCTGAACTCCTCACAGAATAAAGGTTCTATTTTCCTTTTTTACTTATATGACTTCCCCCACTATTACCACAGTAATCACGTCTGCAAAACACCCCAGTGAGGTAGGAAAGTACTATTTTGCAGATAGGAGACTGAGAAACAAAGAGACCAAGTGACTTGCCCAAGGTCACATACAGGAAGTTAAAAGGCAGAGAAAAGAATTGAACCTGGGTCTCCCAGTCCCAGCCCAGTGCACTATCTACCATCCTTCTTAAGTATAAACAAAGATCATTTTGCATAGTTAAATAAAAACCTCAAGCACTTAATATTTAAAAAAAAAGGCTTTTTCAGTGCTAGCTTTATTTTAGAATCTCTTGCTACACGTAATTTTAACTCATGTTTCACCTTTGTGCATCAGAATTAATAAAAACTTGACTTATTAATAAACAGATTCTAAAGAATTTCACAACAGAAGCAGGAATAATTTTACACAGTGTTCAACTGCTGTCACCTCAAGGAGGAGGACATCAAGAGCACCAAAACAACAGAGGGAGAAAGAGAGAAGGTTAATATGACCAAGGACACTCATCCAACAAAGACCACTGATTCTTGATGTTCAACGGAGGCTCTTTTTGTTTTTGAGATACATCTGGGGAGAAACCTCCCTCACAACGAGCCGCATGGAACTCATTTTCTCCCCTGAAGAAGGAGAAAGGGCACCAAGATAAGAAACTTTGGTCTGAGGGTGTTTATACATCTCAAGCCTGATGTTTAGAATAGTGGTTCTCAACCTTTCCAGGCTACTGTACCCTGTTCAGGAGTCTGATTTGTCTTTCGTAGCCCAAGTTTCACCTCACTTAAAAACAACTTCCTTACAAAATCAAACATAAAAATACAAAAGTGTGACACAGCACGCTATAACTGAAAACATGATTACTTTCTCATTTTTACCATATAATTATAAAATAATCGACTGGAATATAAATACTGTACTTACATTGCAGTGTAATATGTCAGCCTGCTTTTCACATGTGAGCCTTGTCTGAAGCTCAGATCCCCATGCCACAGGGGGCTACACAGAGCTAAGTTACATGTTTCAGCCCCTAGATGAGTTGAGTACCCCCAGAAGACCTCTGCATACCTCCAGGAATACACATACCCCTGGTTGAGAACCACTGGTTTAGATCACCAAGCCTAAGGTCTCCAGCTTAATAAACAGTAACACAGAAGTCTTTCAGCCTTCAAGACATTTTGCAACCATTAACTAATCATCAACTTGTTGAGGGGGCCAGAGGAAGTGCCCAGGTGAACAGTCGCTCTATTTGATCTGTAACACCAGAAGGGTGAGGATAAAGCAAAAGCACAGCAGGAGGGCAGGGGATACACCAGGGGAGCGGAATAAGGAACACCACCACTCTCTGTCTTCCTCACACCTCGGCAGGCGGCCACGGCCCTCGGAAACTGGGCACCTTGGGCCTGTATTTCAGCAGCGCCGAGCAAAGCCCAGGTGGCCAGTCGTGGCAGGTGCCAGAAGCGCTGAGGCCAGGCCCCTGGTGAACACGGGCTGCGGCGACACAAGCCCCTGCGGGGCCCGGGGAGGGAGGAATGGGAAAGGCCCCGGGAACCCCTCCCCAGCACAGGGGCTGCGAGCGCCGCTCACACTGGGCCCCACGGGGGTGCTCGCTCTCCCCGGCGGGGTCGGAGCAGGCGCCCGTTATTCCCCCAAAGCAGCCGCCCCACTGACAACAACGGGCCCGCGGCCGGAGCCAGTCATACCCCGCCCTCCGGGCCGGGACCGGGAGGGGTGTCCAGGGCCCCCGTTACCTGGCCGGAGTCAGGCAGGCAGCGAGCGCGCCTCCCCCCCTCGCAAGCTGCCTCCGAGCCGCTGACATTGACAACGCCGCCGCCATGGTGGTGGTGCCAGAACCGCTCTGAAACGGCGGCCTCCCAGGGCCAAAACTCCTCCGCCCAAAGAGGAAACGCGAAGGCGCCAATCATCAGCTACCTCCCGGCAAGCGGGGGACGTGGGGAGAGGGCGGGGAGGGAGACCAGGCAAGGAGATACCTGGATCTTTCCGATTTTTTACATCCAAGCGCCTAAATTGTAAAATAAAGACGTCTAGGCATTCTTAGTATTTCAACAAATCCCAGACCCTGGCATAGTGTGGTGCAAATGCACTACAAATTGGTGCAAATTGGCAGCTAGAAACGTTTGGGCCTATTCCTCTCCTAATTATATGTCATAAACAGAGAACAAAAGAATGCTCCTCTTATACAAACAATTCAAACCCCGATGCATCTGAAAGTAATATCATTACAAATATCCCGATTTAGCACCTGGATCCTGCTAGATTCAGCTAAGTTTTGGCCACAAACCTGTTTCACCATCTAAATGTAGTGGGCGTGCAGCTTTCCCTAGTCGACTAATATAATCCACATTCCAACATGTTGATGGGGTGCTGGAACAATTTTTATAGGGGACTGCTGAAAGTCATTGAACAAAACTATAAACCTTGTATATGATGGAAACCACTTCAAGCTAGCGGGTGCTACCACACCCTCAGCAGCCCTATTTTCAGCGCCTATGCATGTTGTGGTTCACTTTCTACAATGAATGACATTAGAACCACTAATATCTCTAAAAGTGGAGTGATTTTTTTTACTTCACCACAGTAACCGGGGAGGTAAATTACACTACTAACATATATATGTTGTAGCCAAGAACATACTATGTTGTTAACGATATAGAAGAATTCCTGTAAAGGAAGACTCAAATGCAATTGGTTAGTAATAATACTATTTGAGTCTTCCCTGCCAAAACCAGGTGAACCTTGATAGATTCAATTTCTGGATACATGTTTGTGTGGTTCTGTGCTACCATCATGTACCGAGATCTGAATTATTCGGAAGGGCTAGAAGGAATTGTTTAGATGGTAAAAATGGGGCCATACTGCCAAAAAGCTAACAAGACCAGGAAGATATGGGTGCCAAATTAGAATTTTTGCAACTTTCTTGTACCAGAATGTGATGTTTCTGATTTTTTTGGTGAAATAGTAGGGACAACACTTGTTCTCAGATTTGACAGTACAACTTCTGGGTTTGTGGCCAGCAGTTGGCAGGTTCTGAAAGGACCCGGATGCCAAATCCAAGTTTTTGCAGTGCTGATTTACCGAAGCGCTAAAGATCTATTTAGTGGAAGTTTGAAGATTGGAACCAAAAACCGGCAGGGCCCAGATGCTAGATTCAAGCTCTTTGGGACTATTGTACTGGGATCCATTGGGTCTGGGTATTTTATTTTGTTGTTGAGGGAGTAGGAGCAGGAGCAGCCACGCTTGTTCTCTTTTTAAACAATGGACTTTTTGAGGTGGGACCCACAACTGGACAGCTCTGGGTATTTGCAGTGTCATCATACTGGGATGTGCTGAGTACAGACTTTTTTCCCCCCATAGGAGTTGCTTCTACATTTGTGCAGTAGAATTAGGAGGGATGAAACCAAAAATTGAGATGGCAGATCCAGGGTTTGGTGACCCCACCATGCCAGGATGTGTACTAATTGTATTGGTGCAGTAGGAGCAGCTATACTTGTTCTCTGTTTAGGAATTATAATTTAAGGGATGGTTGTCAAAAATTGGCTGGATCCAGTAGTATCTTAGAGTCAGATGCAGAGTATTGCAATGCTGTTGCACTGGGCTGTATTGAGGTTAGAGCTAGTCAAAAAAAATTATAATTTTTTTTTTTTTGCATTGCTTAAGTTGACTGATTGATCCATAGCAAATCCTTAACTTAGGTCTGGGCTGTACATAGAAGTTGCACCTGGTTAACTAAAGATATGATATTGCACTGATTTAGTTAAATTGGTGCAGTGTATTGTGGACACTCTTATATCATTTTCAAACAAGTTTACCTTGGTTTAGCTGATGATGTGTATCCACACATAAAGTTGCACCACTTTAACTAAACCGGTGCAACATCATTCCTTCAGTTAAACTGATGCAACTTCTATGTGCAGTCCAGACCTAAGTTAACTCCTTAGAAAATTTATGTGTTTCATGCATCCAAAAAGAGAATTCAGCTAAAGTCTTAATTTTTAGATAGCAGCAAAACAGGAATTACTTTGGGAACGTCAGGTTTCAGAGTAGCTTTTTGGGGAACATCCACACTCTAATGAAGACTTAAACATTTCATTTATAATGTTGGCTACAGGCTGGTCTACTATCACAGTTGTACTATGAAAAAAAATCCATCAAGACTGAAACAGTCAGCATGGCAGCACTAATTGTGCTGAGTAATATTTATCCTCATGGTACCTATTGTTTTCTATAAAGATTTAGGGTAATATTTCCCCTTTAAATATGTGTGAGCAAGTCCCATTGATTTCATTGGTTGTTGCACACATGTAAGTACTCAAAAAGAAAATTTAACTTTTTATTATTATTCCTTTTCTGTAGGAAGAGGATTCATACAGATGGTTTTACTCCGCTTCTAAGTAGATCAGTCTGACACAGAGAATTCATTGCTGCAAATAGATAGCAGAGTAACCAATGTAAAGCAAAATTCTACTGATGTTCCCTAAATTATTATTTAATATTTGTGCTGTGCAATGTATAAACATGTAGGAAGTAGCCCCTGTCTCAAAGAGCTTACCATCTAAAAAGACAAAGAACAGAAGAAGACTGGGGGGGAAGGATACAACATACGAGTAAACCAATCACAGTGATGACAGTTAACATGCAATATTAGCTCTGTTCTTATTTGTTTGTTCTATTGCTTTTATATGTGGAAAATGTAGTTTAAGTGGCCATTCTGACATAGGCCCTGATCCTGCAAACATTTAAGCATGTGAGAAGTCCCAACTTAATGGGTCTACTCACATGTGAAAAGTTACTCACATGCATAAGTATTTGAGGATTTGGGGCTTTACTTTGAAAGAGTGGCTTCTTTGGTTCCATTTTGTAGCCAGAAAACTTTATCTCTCTGATGAAATGTCAGCCACAATTCTACTTGCAGTTTTTTTGCAAGTGTTTGCAGTGGAGCAAAGTCTTTTCCCCTGTTGTAAACCCTTCTAAAGCGTGCATGCCAAGATACTATTTAATGGAGGATTTTGCGTTAGAAGCCAATTTCTATCTTAAAAGATCAGTGAATATAAAAATGTGGGGTGTGGGAGGATATGGTGTATCTAAGTGCAATCCTCAAATGGTAGCCAGGTTGGTGGGGAAAGGGACAGTTTTCTTCAAGTCTGTTTGATTTCATGTGACATTTACAATAGAGCTGGAGTTGTCTGGTTTTAATTTTTTCCCTTTTGTAGGGGTCTTCAATGAAACACCACAGCTCATACAGGAGGGGAAAAAATTAAAACCAGGCAACCTCAGATCCATTGTAAGTTTTATATGCAAACAGACTTACAGAAAAACTCCCTTTATCCCCTGCACTTCCATCCTTGTGAACTAAAAATTAAAAACAAAAGCAACCTCCCCCTCCACACACTTTTTATACCCACTGCTGTCAAGTGATACATTGACATGTACCCCAAATCTTTTTAACTATTGCCCTGGAGGCCACCAAGGAATCCCAACTGACCCACTACCATCAGAGTGAGCAATGGGAGGCTGCTGGGATGGCAGCTCACTTCCCTCAGGCTTGTATAGCTGCGATCCTGAGAGATCTCACCATCCACCACTGGCGCAAGTGACATAACCCACAGGGCTTTAAAAATCCCTTTCAGGTGGCTATTGCTGCCATGGTGGAAAGAGAACTCTTTCCACACACACCATCCCGGCGAGTGACGTCAGGCCACTGGGATTTACAATAAAAACCCTCAGGCTTGTCTAGCTTGCCAAGGCTCAGAAACTGCTTTTATTGTTTGACGTCAGCAGAGATCAGTTAATCTTTTTTGTATTGTTTATTTGGGCAGGGGAGCGCAACTTTAACATCTGTGGGGTAATTTCTGCTTCTTCTTCTTTACTTGAAACAGGAGGCAAAGCAGATTTTAGTCTGAATTTTTATAGCCATCTGTTTTCTCATATTTTTGAAAGATTTTGGTTCCCTGACTGAGCCATTTTGGATGTCTCAGAGCAATAAAAGGAACGCAATTCATATTGGTTCTAGTGCTGTAAGCAGCCCAGGTCAGAAACACCTTGCTAGATAATGTTATCTGATCACCATTTTTTCTGAGAAGAAACCCTTACCTAGTTCTTCATTTGAAAGTGAGACTTCAGGAAATGTTTCTATCCAATATTGAAAAAGACTGCTATTTGATTAGAACCTTGCCTACCATTTTCAGTCCCATATTAAAGGGAACCTCTTTAGTTCATCCATCTTTAGAATCTCTGCTGATCCTCTTAAGATTATATTGTCAAAACTAAACTTGGCCAGTGAGGTCACAATTGGTTTGGGACATAGGGCATTGGTTGTAAGAGAACACAGTTTGATATGAAAGAGAGGGATTCTGAGTTCTTGAATAAAATAATATTATTACAAACACAGTGCCATAAAAGCAGATTTTTCTATATCATATAAAGTAGATGTAAATAAATAATTAAAAAATGTTGAGTATTTAGAGAATAAATAACAGAAAAGACTCCCTGATTAACCGATCATTTATTTAAATGTATACACTGATCATATCTTTACACAAGTTTTTGTTTGTCTAGTTTATATCACTGGATGTTCACCCTTACACTGCTCTGATCCTTACTGAGCCATGTAAACACGTTTTAGAGCCAGGATGCAGCACAAAGTAGCCTCAATGCACTAGAGAATCTGGCCAATGATATGTCAAATGTTTCCTATCAATTGTTTCAATATGTTCTTAACTTTTTTGACTCAACAGATCTCCGACAGGGCTTGGACTGCAAACAGATTTGATTTATTTGGTTGGTCTTGCTGAGAGAAATGGCATTAATGATTTTGGAAGGATTAGTAGAAGAAGAATAAAGATATATAACATAAAGCACTTGTAATGCAGTGGCCATACCCCACACAAAGGTAGGGGGAAAAAGAGTGAACTAGGGTCTCATTAGAGCATCATATAGGAACATTGGAATTACTATACTAGATCAGACTCAGGATCTATCTATTTTAGCATCCTGGCTCCAATGGTGGCTGGCACCAGATGCTTCAGAGGAAAGTTAAAGAAACCTCATAATAGGCAGGTGTTGGATATTTTGTTCCCAGCATGAAGGTCTCATCCTACTCTCTGTTATTTAAGATGGGAAACAGTAGGATTTATCTCCCTTCCAATATATTTTTGTAGCATTAACTATTATAACTCTGGATATTCTTATTATTCATATAAATGTCCAATCCATCTTTGAATCTTGCTAAGTTCTTGGCTTCAACAGCATCCAGTGGCAGAGAGTTCCACAGTCTAATTACTGGTGGAAAATATTTCCTTTTCTGAGTTTCGAATATGCCATCTTTCAGTTTCATAGGAAGGGGAGAAATATCAAAGCTCATGGTCTTTCTCCACCCCAGCCCAACCAAACTCAGAAATAGGATCATGAACTGAGAAACCGACAATCTTGCTGCACTGCTTACAGGAGATGTTTTAAGATGGATGTGTTTGCTTTCTCTCCTGGTTAAGCAAGCCATCTGTTGCAAGCTTTTTTGCTCCTTCTTGTGGATCAGACTGAAGAAAGTGCCAGTTTTGATTCCCCACATGTTGGTTCTAGGGGAACCCAGACGTCCCTGGAATGCAGCACAATGCAGCCTCATCCTCAGCCGCTCACACCACCAGCATGTCCCCAACATATCTCCTACACTGGGGTGCCTTGGAAGAGGGCGGTGCATAACAGTTTAGGGATCCCACATGCAAGAGAAATCCCCAGCTACCTATTTAGGTGAAAGGGAGTCTGTAGTGTGGACGAGGATTTGGACCAATGTATCTAGGGGTACGTCTATACCCAGCCGCTAGTTCGGTGGCTGGCAATCGAACTTCTGGGTTCGACTTATTGCGTCTTGTCTGGACGCGATAAGTCGAACCCGGAAGTGCTCGCCGTCGACTGCGGTACTCCAGCTAGACGAGAGGAGTACCGCAGAGTCGACGGGGGAGCCTGCCTGCCGCGTGTGGACCGAGGTAAGATCGAACTAAGGTACTTCGAACTTCAGCTACGTTATTCACGTAGCTGAAGTTGCGTACCTTAGTTCGATTTGGGGGGTTAGTGTAGACCAAGCCTCGGAGTACTGGAAAGAACACATTTAGATGTGACAGGCCCTTTTTGCCAATCCCAAATATTTAAAAATCTAGAGTCAGGGTCCACAATTTCATGAGATTAGTTAGGCAAAAATTTGTCTGGGGATTGGTCCTGCTTTGAGCAGGTGGTTGGACTAGATGACCTCCTGAGGTCCCTTCCAACCCTGATATTCTGTGAACTATGTATTAGCATAAAAATTACTGATGGGATTATCATTCTAGTAACTATGCAGTTTCTATCTCACAGGTAGGTTTGCGAACATGGTATACAAAATAATATAAAAATGGAGTGAAATGACCAATTTATTCTATTTAAGTTTATGTGAAATTACTTTGGAACACTCAAATGTCATTATTTTTATACAGTAAAAATGTTCTTACTTTTGGAGTCTATAGATTAAATTAATACCAAAATCAGACATTAAATTTCTCAAATCAAGTGATGAGTTACAGCACACTATCGCAACAGTTGGGGAGAACAGGATGGAGCTATCCCATGCCACTAAAAGGCTTAGCATATTAAAAGCCCTTTGACACTATCAGTCATTCAACTGCAGGACTCCCTCATACAGAAGAATAGACTACTCACTGGCAACAGGAAGCACTAGCAAAGGAAAAGTGACATTAATTCCCTGTTAAATGAAATTGAACTATTATTTTGAGATACATCATATATGAAAACAGTTGCCTACTTAGGATAGGGTACATTTTGCTTAACTAAGATATTTTATCAAATTTAATTTCAGCAAAGACATTAGTATTGCAACACAACTACAACCATTTAAACTCACATTTAATCTGAAACAGAAAATGAAAGATCCATATACATCTTTTTTTTTCCAGATCAGTATATCAGGGCATCCAATGTGAGTTCAGTTTTAGCCAATAGAAACAATTAAGTTATTCACACTTGCCTCTTCTGATTCAAACATTAACATGTCAAAACTAAATCAGGGAGGATATAATTGATCCATGTGTTATCAAAGCAAGATCTTAACTCTCTAGTCTGCATCTTCAGGACCTGACTGGTGCCGAACCAGAGAATTTGCCGAACCATGGGAGGTCAATGCAGAATGCCAGTGGGTCTCCATAGGCGCTGGAAGTAGGGGTGCGGGAGGGTCCCAGCCGCCGGCCCTCCGCCCGGGAACCCGGTCACTGGCCCCAGGTCCTCCCCCTCCCTCACAAAGCTTGAACGCCGCGAATCAGCTGTTCGCAGTGCTCCAAAATACTGGGAGGGAGGAGGAAGAGTTGGTAAGTGCAGGGCTGCCGGCACACGAGAGGCACTGGGGGAGAGTGGCAGAGGGGGGAGCTTAGTGCCAGTGGCTGCTCTGCACCCACTAATTTTTCCCCGGAGTACCCCTGGAGTCGGTGCCTATGCCGGATCACGGATGTTGCTGCCCCAGGGAGTGCCGGATTAGAGAGGTTCAACCTGTACTTTTTGTCTTCCTGCTTCTCAGGCCTGGTCTACCCTAGGGGGTGGGATCGATCTAGGGGTATGTCTACACTACGGGATTAATCGAATTTTGGAAACAGATTGTATAAAGTCGAAGGTATGTGGCCACACTAAGCACATTAATTCGGTGGTGTGCGTCCATGTACCAGGGCTAGCGTCGATTTCTGGAGCACTGCACTGTGGGTAGCTATCCCATAACTATCCCATAGTTCCTGCAGTCTCCTCCACCCATTGGAATTCTGGGTTGAGATCCCAATGCCTGATGGGGCCAAAAACATTGTCGCGGGTGGTTCTGGATATATCCTCCCCCTTCTCCAGGGAAGCAATGGCAGACAACCATTTTGCGCCTTTTTCCTGGGTGAATAGTGCAGACGCCATACCACGGCAAGCATGGAGCCCGCTCAGCTCAAGACAGCAGTCATGAACATTGTAAACACCTCGCGCGTTATCGTGCAGTTTATGCTGAACCAGAACCTGCAAAACCAGGCGGTGAGGAGTAGGTTACGGCAGCGCGGTGGCGAGAGTGATGAGGATATGGACATGGAATTCTATCAAACCGTGGGCCCTGGTGCTTTGGAGATCATGCTGTTAATGGGGCAGGTTATAGCCATGAAACGCCGATTCTCGGCCCGGGAAACAAGCACAGACTGGTGGGACCGCATAGTGTTGCAGGTGTGGGACGATTCCCAGTGGCTGTAAAACTTTTGCATGTGTAAGGGCACTTTCTTGGAACTTTGTGACTTGCTTTCCCCTGCCCTGAAGCGCCAGAATACCAAGATGAGAGCAGCCCTCACAGTTGAGAAGCGAGTGGCAATAGCCCTGTGGAAGCTTGCAACACCAGACAGCTACCGGTCAGTCGGGAATCAATTTGGAGTGGGCAAAACTACTGTGGGGGCTGCTGTGATGCAAGTAGCCAAAGCAATCACTGAGGTGCTGCTACGAAAGGTAGTGACTCCGGGAAATGTGCAGGTCATAGTGGATGGCTTTGCTGCAATGGGATTCCCTAACTGTGGTGGGGCGATAGATGGAACCCATATCCCTATCTTGAGCACCAGGGTACCCAGTACATAAACCGCAAGGGGTACTTTTCAATGGTGCTGCAAGCACTTGTGGATCACAAGGGACATTTCCCCAACATCAACGTGGGCTGGCCGGGAAGGGTTCATGACGCTCGCGTCTTCAGGAACACTAATCTGTTTAAACGGCTGCAGCAAGGGACTTACTTCCCGGACCAGAAAATAACCATTGGGGATGTTGAAATGCCAATAGTTATTCTTCGGGACCCAGCCTACCCCTTAATGCCATGGCTCATGAAGCCATACACAGGCAGCCTGGACAGGAGTCAGGAGCTGTTCAACTACAGGCTGAACAAGTGCAGAATGGTGGTAGAATGTGCATTTGGCTGTTTAAAAGGTCGCTGGCGATCGTTACTGACTCGCTCAGACCTCAGCGAAAACAATATCCTCATTGTTATTTCTGCTTGCTGTGTGCTCCACAATCTCTGTGAAAGTAAGGGGGAGACCTTTATGGCGGGGTGGGAGGCTGTGGAAAATCGCCTGGCTGCTGATTACGCGCCGCCAGACACCAGGGCGATTAGAAGAGCACACCAGGAAGCGCTGTGCATCAGAGAAGCTTTGAAAACCGGTTTCACGACTGGCCAGGCTACAGTGTGAAATTTCTGTTTGTTTCTCCTTCATGAAAACCTGCCCCCTTTATTGACTCATTCTCTGTAAGGAACCCACCCTCCCCCTTCCCCCAGCTTGCTTTCAAAGGAAATAAAGTCACTATCATTTAAAAATCATGTATTCTTTATTAATTGATTATAAACAGGGAGAGAACCGACAAGGTAATCTGGGTGAGGTTTGGGAGGAGGATAGGAGGGAAGTAAAAGGCCACTGAAAAAATTCAATATAATGACAGCCTTTTGGTTGGGCTGTCCACTGGGGTGGAGTGGGAGGGTGCATGGAGCCTCCCCCCCCCCCCGCGTTCTTACATGTCTGGGTGAGGAGGATATGGAACATGGTGAGGGGGGAGGGAGGTTATACAGCGGCTGCAGCGGCAGTCTGTTATCCTGCTGCCATTCCTGAAGCTCCACCAGATGCCGGAACATGTCCGTTTGATCACGCAGCAGCCCCAGCGTTGCAGCCTGCCACCTCTCATCTCGAGCGTCCCTCATGACCTCACGTTCACTGGCATCTTTCCTAAATTTAGATACCGTGTCCTTCCACTCATTCAAATGAGCTCTTTCATTGCGGTTGCATTCCATTATTTCCATGAACATCTCATCTCGCGTCCTCTTTCTCCGCCGCCTTCTCTGAGATAGCCTTCGGGACGGAGGAGGGAGGCTTGAAAAATTTGCAGCTGCTGGAGGGAAGGTTGAAAAAAAGGAGAGAAGTTTTTAAAATGCTACATTTTACAGAACAATGCTTATACTCTTTCATGGTGAACAATACTATTCACATTACATAGCACTTGTGATTTCAGTACAAGGTCGCATTTTCCATCTTAATATTGAGTGCCTGTGGCTTTGGTGTTAGAGATCACAGACGCAGGTCCGGGCAACAGAATTCAGCTTGCATGCGTCCATGATAAGCCATTGTCTTTCGGCTTCTGCGCCCTCCTTTCCCACATACCAAGCAAAGCCTGTTGACTGCTGCGGTTTTCCTGTTAACCTTCAGAAGCAGAAAACAAACTAACCCCCCCCCCCAATCCAATTCTCTGGGATGATCGCTTTATCACTCCCCGCAACATGTGGCTGGTATCAGGGAAGATCCCTGCAGAAACCAAACTAACACCCCCGCTCCCCCCTCCTGCCATGAATTATCTGGGATGATCGCTGTACCCCTCCCCACACCGTGTGGCTGGTAACAGGGAAGATCCCTGCTAGCCAAACGCGAAAAGCTCAGGGCCAATTCCCCCCACCCCCCGCGCTTGGCTAACTGCAGGGAAGGATTTCTTTTCAGTCACAGGCAAACAGCCCAGTAGGAACGGCCACCTCTGTCCCCCTTAATTAAATTCCCATATTTCAACCAGGTTACCATGAGCGATATCACTCTCCTGAGGATTACACAGCGAGATAAAGAACGGATGTTGCTTGAATGCCAGCAAACACCGGGACCACACGCTGCCAGGCTTTGTCACGCAATGATACCAAATTATTTGCTGCAAGCATGGCGCGGTCAAGTGTCCTACCATGGAGGACGGAATAAGGCTGCACTGCCCAGAAACCTTGTGGCAAGGCTTTTGGAGTACCTCCAGGAGAGCTTCATGGATATGTCCCTGGAGGATTTCCGCTCCATCCCCAGACACGTTAACAGACTTTTCCAGTAGCTGTACTGGCCGCGAATGCATCCCAAGTCCTCAGGGCAAAGTAATCATTAAAAAACGCTTGCTTTTAAAACAAGTTTTATATTTTAAAAGGTAAACTCACCTGAGGTCCCTTCCATGGGGTCATGGTCTTGGATACTGGCTTGGGAGGGTTGGGAGAGTACTTCAGTCAGGCTGAGAAAAAGATCCTGGCTGTTGGGGAGAACGGAGTGCTGGGTGCTCTCCACAAGCTCGTCCTCCTCCTCCTCCTCCTCCTCTTCCCCGTCTGCAGAATCCTCAGGTGTAGCTGATGAGATTATCCCCGCCTCAGAATCCACGGTCAGAGGTGGGGTAGTGGTGGCGGCCCCCCCTAGAACTCCATGCAGCTCGGCATAGAAGTGGCATGTCCGCGGCTCTGACTCCGGAGAGACCGTTTGCCTCCTTTGTTTTTTGATAGGCTTGTCTGAGCTCCTTGACTTTCAGGCGGCACTGATCTGAGTCCCTATTGTGGCCTCTCTCCATCATGCCCTTGGAGATTTTTTCAAAAGTTTTGGCATTTCGCCTTTTCGAATGAAGTTCTGCTAGCACTGAATCCTCTCCCCATATAGCGATCAGATCCAGAACCTCCCGTACGGTCCATGCTGGTGCTCTTTTTCGATTATCGGCCTGCATGGTTACCTGTGCTGATGAGCTGAGCTATCTGTGGTCACCTGTGCTCTTCACGCTGGGCAAACAGGAAATGAAATTCAAATGTTCGCGGGGCTTTTCCTGTCTATCTGGCCAGTGCATCCGAGTTCAGATTGCTGTCCAGAGCGGTCACAATGGTGCACTGTGGGATAGCTCCTGGAGGCCAATACCATCGAATTGCGGCCACACTAAGCCTAATTCGAAATGACAATATCAATTTTGGCGCTACTCCGCTTGTCGGGGTGGAGTACAGAAATCGATTTTAAGAGCCCTTTATTTCAAAATAAATGGCTTCGTTGTGTGGACGGGTGCAGGGTTAATTCGATTTAATGCTGCTAAATCCGAATTAAAGTCATAGTGTAGACCAGGCCTAAGATACGCAACTTCAGCTATAAGAATAGCATAGCAGAAGTCGACGTATCTTAAATCGACTTAGAATCACTTACTTCGCGTCTTCGCGGTGCGGGATTGACGGCCGCCGCTCCCCCGCCAACTTTGCTTCTGCCTCTCGCCAAGCTGGAGTTCAGCAGTCGACGGGAGCGTGATCGGGGATCGTTTTATCACGTCTACACTACACACGATAATTTGATCCCCGATAGATAGCTATCCGCCGATCCGTATAGTGTAGACGTACCGTCAATGGAGCAGTCACTGAGCTGACAGATTCATTAGGTTGTGGAATTACATACAATTAGCAGGGGGCCAAGATTATATATGTATTTATTATCCTCCCTCCTCCCCCCGTATTTACTCTGGTTTCTAAACCTTACTTTGCCTATTATCTTTTGTTTAAGTCATTGTTTTAAAAGGGGGAAATATTTATTTCAGGGAAATTATCTTTTTTTCCAGGAAGGAGGGAGAAACAGGTTTAAATGAGGGAGACATCAACCAAGAGATTTGTGTAATCCCTATTGTGTCTGTGTACTCTAACCCATCAATTCAGAGAATTTAATTACAAACAAAAACTCATCATGTTGAAACTACTATTCTCACTTATTTTTTGTTCTTATACCATCTAAGTATAGTGGAAAAAACAGACAACTTTAATACAGTAATTTAAGTTACAAATTTCTTTTTTCTTCATATACAACATACTAAAATATCACTGTTACTCTCACATTTGCTTCTTTGCATTTTTATTTGTCTTTGAATGCCCTTCCTAATTTTCATTTCCCATTATAGTTGTATACTGTGTCATTTTTATACCGTGAAAGAGAAGAGTTAAAATATCACACCACTGTAATAAAATTGCCCTGGTAAGCTGTACATATTTCAGTGGCCAGAGAAATTGTTACGAGAAACATTACATAGGGATAACAGAGTTTTGTGTTGTGTGTAAAGGGGAGGAGGAGGGGGGGAGGTGTTTAAGCTTATCATTTAGCTTGCCCAGTGCATTTCCCAGGCACTTAGTTTCAGAGCCAGCCTGACAAAATAAAGGTTGTTTTAGCTTTTCCTGAACAGTAGCTTTGTAACAATAACATGGAACTAATAATTTTCAGAGCTTGTTGGTGTTTCCAACAATTCATAGTAAGCCATAAAGATTAATTTTTATGTGGTAATTTTCCTGCACAAATCATCTGCCCAGGTTTCCATATGGTTTTAGTTTAATGCCCATGAATCTTTACCTCTGTTATTCCTGCCCCCTTTTATTGGAGTTCACTGGAGGAAATGCTATTAGATGTTTCCTTTTTTGCAGGAGAGGTGATTGTCTTGAGTAAAGGGAACACATGATGAAATATAGGAATACATTTATTAATAAAATGGACACTATATTTAAGTTCTCGTGAGTTTGGACTACAGAGAAAGTCATGAGAATTCTAAAAGATAACACAGAACTCCAGAAAAAAATTCTATAATTTTAATTTCCCTTATTGGTTCTGATCTTTAGATATAGGAATCAATTTATATCAATTCACAGATGGCTCTTTAAAGAAAAAGGTCACCATTAAAAACAAACTTTTCCCCCTGTTATTATGAAATAAATACCAGAGTTTTGCAATAATTGAAGTATCTTCTTTATTCACAAATTCTGAGATTTATTATACCCAAGTGCGACCAATGTCACATATTATAGGAAACAATGCATAGACATTCCCATTTTACATTCTCCCTCCTTATTCCTGTGCCTTCCAAAACACTGGTTACATCTGTTTCAAAGTGCTGAAATCTGATATAATGTGGATATAAGTATTCAGTCTTAAACTTAGAAAAAAGTCTGCTAATTGCAAAATTATAAAGTCCATGCACAAAATCAACAGATCCCAAGGTTATCTAATAAACATGCTAGATTTATCAACAAGGAAAATGGTTAACTCACCAACAAAACAGAGTTTCTGAAATTCATATTCAACTTCATTTATCCCCTACTGATTTACTACTAATTAGGAAATTCAGGATTAAAGTAAGAAACTTTCTTTTCCTCTACTTTGAGCTCTGCCTGGAATAATAATCTTTATAACCATCTCCATCAACACAACTTTCTCCTTTAAAGGTCTCCCCAAAAGCACAAAATTCATAGTTTGGTTCCTAACTTTACTGTGATTTGTCTGTCACCTCACCAGATTCAAAATCTTCCATCACAATTAGGACTTCTATATCCAGATTTCCCTTGCCTTGAATGCCCACAAGGTTTTGCAAAGATGGCTTTTCAATGAGAAGACCAGGGACAAGAGAATGAATTCCACAGAAAGCCAGATTTGGTGAATGAGTGTTACTTGCAGGCTATTGTGCTGGTAAGTAACATGTGGGGAGGTAATCACTGGGTATTGTGGTCTTTCTTAGTGTCTCATCTACATATCAACTTCATGAGACTTGAAGCCTTTTTTACCAAAGCTTTCAAAAATCTGACTTCTGGATGTAGATTTCTTAGTATGGCCTACATTTCTGCCATTTGATATGTTAGCCACCTGGATTATGTGAAACAGTCTGTACCCCTGGGTCAGTGAAGAAAAGATTTAGTGTTTGGATGTCTGCAACTTCCAATATCAGCTAAAGCTGAAATACTCTTATGCAAAAATAAGCTCTAAACACAGACTTTCCTAGGAATGTTATTATTAGCAAGTTTATGTTACCCTAGTCCAATTTAGTTCTTAGTTTGGTATTATTCTTTCCCTTTTCAACAACCATACAGTTTGGTTAACCCTGGGTGTGGTCATAGTGTTGATATTGTTTAGCTACCTCACAGTAAAAACTACATTGCCTTTTCTCCACTCAGATTTTAGAGCAGGACAGCTAACATACATTAGTTATCCGGTGCTAAAACCACACCTTTTTGGCAGTGAAGACGAAGCCTATAGAATCATTTGAGATTTTAACTCAGTTTACTCATATGCTAGTAACTAGTCTAATGTAATTTATCATTATACATTGTCTCTTCCCCTCCATTCTGCACTGATAGTTCCTGATATTTGGGTTAATCTTGTAAAAGTTTACTCTGATTCTTCTTAAAAAGCGTCTTGTGATTTAGTTTTGTTTTGTGGAGAAAGGTCAGAGAAATCATGCTCACAAAAGATGAAGCAGATCAGTGACACACAGAAGAGGAAATGTCAATATGGTAACCATATTCCATATTTTGGATGACATTTTAGACTATGAGCTATGCTGTAGTGGTTATCATAATATTATCAGGCCCCCAAGAAGTGTATCTTGTAGTCCTTCATTTCTTTTCCTCTCCCCTTGCTGCTCTCTTCTTTTCTCTCCTTATGCATGCTGCAATCCTGTTGGTTAAAACACAGTACCAATCTTATTCTACATAATCATGTATTAGAGAAGTGTAATATTCTGGAGGAAATCTGGTGATTCTGTAAACCACAAGAACTGGATTAATGTGTTTTGTTATTCAGAACACCAAGATGGAATTGCTTAATAATAGCAGCATAAAATGAGATGGTTTGAATGGCTCTGGTAAACCTCCCATTTTGAATTTTCTGGCCAGGATAAACACCAGAATTGTGAAAAGTAGTTTCCTTTAGGCTCCTTGTGTGAAAGGGATCTCAGTCAATGGTGATGGCCATATGAATTGTTTCCAAGTGTATTAATAACAAGTTCACTTCTTGTTATACAAATAATATGCTATTAGTGAATTAATTGAGTATATTCATTTACTTGCTCTTCCCACCTCCCCCAACTAATTCTACCTTCTGATTTTCCAAGAAAAACCTCCCTAGTACAGTGTTAATAAAGTATGGAACAGTTGCCTATGCATTTGCTGGAAAATTAACATGCATATATCATGCACAACTCATTTGTGGCTTTGAGTCATTTCATTCCATCCCATCACTCAAAAGTTATGCAGTCAACCCCTAGATCATAAAAATAAGTATCTCACACAGTCAGCATACTGATAAAATGCAGTGCTGTCACTTTAAACATATGACAAACCTGAAGATTCCATAGCACCCTCACCCATTAGTGGGTCATGAACACCCACCACACTGCTTTTGGTCATTTCTATCTGAGGAACTTAGGCCCAAGTACACTTCCCGGTGTCCAGTCTAAGTAGCTGGGGTGGACAGTGGAAGGGTCCATACTTAGTGAGCGGGAAGAAAAGGAATTCTTATCTTAAGGCTACTTACTGATTGTGGAACAACTCCAAAGCAGGTCTTACTGCCTTTGGAAAAGAAACAGACAATACAGGCAATACAGATCTTCTGGGCTGCCCAACCCCCCACACTCAAGGCAATGAATTTCAATCCCTGCATTCCCCATTTTTCTATCTAGCCACTCCTACCCTTGTATAGCAGAATTGCACCAATTTCAGTGCTTTGTTTTCTGTTGCAATGATATATATCAGCACCTAGAAAGCTTTAAATGGGGTTTGGGATGGGAATTTCCTCATGGATATCATATAGGATTCACAATTTCAGAGAAGTAAGTCCTGTGCACACTAGTAAAGCTTTAAGGACCTGATTTCCAGAATTACGTGCATATTGTTTTGCACCTAATTAGCATGAGAAGTCTCTGCTGCTGAGTGTGCAAATCAGAGAATTGCACATCCAAATTGATATTTGTGTGTCTAACTGAATGTTTAATTACTCAATTTTCATTTGCAAATTAGGCATGCATTTTTGCATGTGCAGCTTCAAAAATTTGAACCTGAGAACTTTGTTGCCTGTTACAAAAGGAGATTTGAGAATATCAAAATGTCACTGCAAATTCAACTTTTCCCCTTCTCTGGGTCATTTATATATATTTTAAGCACATAAAATATCATAAAAATGTTCATAATCACAATCATCAAGACAGAGACTGGGTGAGCAGATTTTGTGCTTGGTCTGTTACATTTTGCGGACTATTTTGTGAGACTACAGTAAAAGTCTATTTGATATGCTCATATAGATTTGCTACTATAGTGGAAAACAAAGCTGTTAAAAACTTTATAAGCATCCATGGCTACTTGCTCTTCAGAAATAGCAAATCCCAAATGTCAGCTTGGGTTTTGTGGCTCCTGCACGACCCAGAAAATATTGAACACAGGTCTGATCTACACTTAAAAAGTTTTACCAGTATAATTATGTTGGTTAGAGACATGCTTTTCTACAGACATAGGTAAAAGTGCTACCAGATTCAGTAATACTGGTAGGAGGCACTTTATACTAGCATAGCTTATTAGCTTAATTATAGCTTAATAAACTATAACTTTATAAACACATCATACTGATATATACAGCTGTGTCTACATTAGAGTTGGGAGTTGCCACTTTAATTATGCTGCATAATTAAAGCAGAAAAACTTTTAAGTGTAGACAAACCTTGGTTTCATAGAGCCGCAACACTTTTACAGAGATAGTGCTCTCTACATAGGCAGAGCAGTCAGTGTTACCCACTCTCACAATTTTATCACAAGTCTATTATATGTGTTGTTATTTCTTAAAACACCACCAGCTCATAGAATGATGTGATTAGGTGAGAATCTCAGCTTTCATTTAAAAAAAGAATAAAAGGTTCCAGCAGTCATGATTGTGGAGGCAAGTTTGACAACATGAACCCAAAGCCAACTCCCCACCAAAACCTCAGAAGATAATCAAAATAACCCCAAATTTGTTATTTTTAAAAATCTCATTATTTTTAAGTCAATTTCATGATTTTTGGACCTTGACTCATGATTTCTGAACACTTGTGTTATGGTGATACTGAGAAAATTGGCTGTTACAATGCTCTTTTAGCATTGGTTTGAAATATGGAGATTCTCGGTGTTTCGGATACAGTTGTATAAGATGTATTTGTAATAGTATTACTACAGATATGCATTAAAATGTATGTTTGAGGTTCAGAAGCCTCTGTCCTAAAGTGTAGCTGGTATTTCAATGTAAGTAACTAATAAGATAGAAACAGTGATATGTCACAACCAAAAATCAGCTTGTTACATATCTGTCACTTTACTGAGGTGACATGCTACACATCACAAAATGTTTCAGTAGAAAAAGGACAAGAACATTTTATTGATGAGTATGCATGCTGTAATTTGTGACTGTAATGGTCAGATATAGGATATTAGAAATTAGTCAATATTATATCTATTTACTATTTAGTTTTAATATAAATATGCTTGAGCTCTAGGCACTCTAGGTAAAGTATTCAAAACTGCTTAAGTGATTTAGGAGTCTAAGTACTGTTTTCAAAAGTGACTTAAGAAGGAATTTAGGAGTTGATGTGTCATTGAAAGCCTAAGGGCCGGATATTTAAAGGTATTTAAGTGCCTAACTATGCAGATAGGTTCCTAGGCACTTTTGAAAATCCCACTAGGTGACTAGCTGCATCTTTAGGTGCCTAAATATCTTTTAAAATCTGGCCATCAGTGCCTAAGTCACCTTTGAAAATGGGATTTAGGTTCCTAAGAAACTTAGATGCTTTTGAAAATTTTGACACCTGACAATAATTAAATTCACAAGCCCTAAAGAGATATCATTCACAATAAAGTTAACTCATCACTCAGTAAATACAGCAGTAGAACAAAATCCATCCCACTCTATTCAGAACTCCATGTGTTCAGCCTTTCCCAGAAGCCTTCTCTGATAGATGTGGGTCAGATTTTCAAGCACAAGTACCTACTTTTGCACACAGATATTGCTTTGTGCAGATGTTACCCTTGTCTTGTATTCTCACTGTGGGATATTTAGATGTTTAAAATAGGTATTGACAAATGTGTGGCAACATTTTTGAAAAGTTTCAGAGTAGCAGCCGTGTTAGTCTGTATCCGCAAAAAGAAGAACAGGAGTACTTGTGGCACCTTAGAGACTAACAAATTTATTAGAGCATAAGCTTTCGTGGACTACAGCCCACTTCTTCGGATGCATATAGAATGGAACATATATTGAGGAGATATATATACACACATATAGAATGGAACATATATTGAGGAGATATATATACACACATATAGTGTATATATATCTCCTCAATATATGTTCCATTCTATATGCATCCGAAGAAGTGGGCTGTAGTCCACGAAAGCTTATGCTCTAATAAATTTGTTAGTCTCTAAGGTGCCACAAGTACTCCTGTTCTTCTTTTTGCGGATACAGACTAACACGGCTGTTACTCTGAAACTTGTCATTTCAAAAGAGATTGTTGCCCCATGGGGCAGGGACTGTGTGTTCCTGTGCGTTTGTGCAGCACCCGGGACCCGGGGAGCCTCGTCCTGAACAGGGCCTCTAGGTGCTACACAAACGCACAGGAACACACAGTCCCTGCCCCATGGGGCAACAATCTCTTTTATAATGACAAGTTTCAGAGTAACAGCCGTGTTAGTCTGTATCTGCAAAAAGAAGAACAGGAGTACTTGTGGCACCTTAGAGACTAACAAATTTATTAGAGCATAAGCTTTCGTGGACTACAGCCCACTTCTTCGGATGCATATAGAATGGAACATATATTGAGGAGATATATATACACACATATAGTGTATATATATCTCCTCAATATATGTTCCATTCTATATGCATCCGAAGAAGTGGGCTGTAGTCCACGAAAGCTTATGCTCTAATAAATTTTTGAAAAGGTGGCCCTCCGTTTCTTGCTTATTCATATGTTGGATACGCTGCTTAAATTTATTAATCTGACGCAAAGGTGTTCACAGTTATTGTGTGCCAAAAATATAGCTCTGGAGACACTACTGTTCCCCACACATAAACAGTAAAACAAACAGAGGAATATACTGTGGAAATTGTGCTGTCCTTAGCAATTAACCACTTATAGCCCAATCAATTCCCCCCCTCTTCCTTAACTCCTATTGTTCTTTTCTCCCCTCCTACCTTCTTCCTTTTCCGCTCTTTCCTTTTTTTCTTCTATCTCTTCTGCTTCTTTCTTTCTTTCTTTCTTTCTTTTTGTTACTAGAGTGCTGTACAATGGATATATATAGTAATAATTAGTAATACCTAGCTTTTATTCAGCAATACATCTCAAAGCACTGTATAAAAGGAGCTCAGTATCATGACCCATCCCCATTTTACAGATGGAGAAACTATGGCACAGAGAGGTGATGTAACTTGCCCAAGAACATCCAGCAGGCCAGTAAATAGAACTTTGGTATCCTAATTACCAGTCCGGTCCAGCTGCAGTCTAGCCAATACAGTAACTAATAGTAAATGTGCCAGTAGATGGCACTCAAGAGTATTTAGCATTGTTCACATCTTTTCTGGGAACAATAAAAATTGTGGCTTCCTCTGTGCAGCTCTTTACATGCAGCTTGTACCTTTTTAATCTCTTTTTCTGCTCTCCCGTTTGACCTTTCTTCCCTTTTCCTCTTTTCCTTTGCCCTTGCCACACTATCTTTTCTACTACTTCTCCATTTCTTTCTGTCTCCCTCACACTCTGATTTTCAGGGCCCTCTCCTGTCCTCATTTTTCCCCTTATGCCACTTCCTTCTTTGGCTGAGAGAAGAGACAGTATGAGAACAACCTTATAAGAAGGGTGTTCATTATCCTCCACTAATTGTTCAGAAGGGTGTGTGCTAGGTACTGTACAATACACTCCTTAGGGCTACTCCGGTGAGCAAGGTGGGCAGGATTTGGCCTCGAACATCTGATATCTTTAAATTCCTAAGAATATATATCTATCTTTTAGTTCTAACAAAGCACCATAATGTGCCACCAAATTATAAACAGGTGAGCTGGTAATGTATTTAAAAACAAAAATGGTGTTTGCCTCAGGATGGCTCCTGCAGCTTGTGCACCACATATTTTTGCAATAATAAGATAAAGACTATGCTTTTTAAGTTATTTTTGATTTACAGTATCCATGCTGATGACAGCTCAAAATACAAACGAGCATCTCTCCAGACAGATTAATTTTATATATATATATATAAAATGTAAAACAAGAAATGGACATGGGCTGTAAAGTCCAGATCTAGATGCAGCCATTCCTCAGGTTTGTAGGGGTATAGATTTGGGGTTCCATGTAAGGCCCTCTATAGAGATAGCTCCAAACTGCACACTTCAGATCCAGATAAAGCATTTTCAGGAAAATGGGAGTGAGGGCTTAGATCCAGGCTTCTGGTTTGGGCCTTGGTTTGATTCACCCCAGCGGACGCATGTGGATGCAATTTGCTATATTACACTCAGTGGAAGACAGCTTTCAGCTGCAGCTGCTCAGTGGAGAATGCCTGCGACATTAAATGGATCATCACAGCCCCCAGACATACTGTTCTGCCCCACCTCCCCTACCAGTCTTACACACTTGGTGGGCTTTGCTTGGCCACCTGTCTTTGGGATACCTGCTCCACCTCAGCCCCCAGAATAGTATTGCAGGCAGGTTGGGTCACTGCACCCCTATTTTGGACAAACTTTCCACTGCCACAGACCACAATCTGGGCTCTAACAAATTTGTAAAGTTGAACAACTTCCTGGGGGGGAGGGATAGCTCAGTGGTTTGAGCATTGGCCTGCTAAACCCAGGCTCATGAGCTCAATCCTCGAGGAGGCCAGTTTGGGATCTCAGGCAAAATCAGTACTTGGTCATGCTAATGAAGGCAGGGGGCTGGACTCAATGACCTTCTAGCTCTCTATGAGATAGGTATATCTCCCATTATTATATTCCTCATTTTGAATTATTTATTTCCACTAATTGGTTCCTTTGCCTTTATTTATTTGTTTAAATTTTAAAATACAATTTTGCATTTGAATTTAAATGTTCCATTAGCAGTATGCATAACAATGCATGCATTAGGACTGACTGGATCCGGCATTCCTTGCTCATCAAAAACTGCGAGTGAAACCAGTGGAACAATGGGCTTTACAAGGAATGCAGGACCAGGTCCCTAAACTGTAAGGGTAAGAAATGTAAAAGAAGGAACACTGTATGTTTCCCTCTGAAAGTCCATACTTCATCCTTTTATTTGTATTCAGCTGCTCTTGTGGAACAGTGCATGGACATTTTTCTATTAAGACTTGTTTATTATCAGTTAGTTATTTCTCCGTGATCTTGGAGTCCCCAAGTCTCAGGAGTTAACACTGATTTTACTTTTAACTCTCATTCATATTGCACTTCAGTTTAACTAACAGTTTCTCATTTAGACAACATGTTGTCACGTGCAGGTTTGAGTAACAGACTTTCCCTCCAACTGATATTCACAGTACTTTTTCCTTAAATTTGACATCTTTGTATGCTGGAATATTGGAACATGTGATCTTCGCTCTGTGTCTGAAAGCTTGTTTTCATTGTCAGAATACTATACTGTCATCAGTCTCACCTTTGTGCTCTGCCATCTGTCTAAGTACCTGCTTAGCTACATATCTTGTCCTCTGTTAGCAATGTTTCTAATTCAGAAGTCAAATGGTGGCATATTTTAGTATCTTCTAAGCCATTAAATGGAATGTTTTTACAATGGCTATCCTTTCCTAAGTGGCATTCTTTTAGTTCCAGGTGTGTCTCAAATAAAAAGTGATTGAAATTTATAATACATTTGCCTACATGAAGTTCAGCAGAAGATTGATGGAAGCAATGTTTGTTTGAATACGACATTCCATGGTGCTAAGAGGTCCATTTGGATCCCAATGGGAAACAAATTAAAATTGTGCTTATGAATATAATCAGCCAAATTAAGAGTAAATTGACCATTCAAGCAAAGGATTAGACCCTGCCATGTGATATGATGTTTGGTGCAAAATCAGACTTCACAGGAGAACAGTGGTTTCTTAACATGCTGCCTCGCTGCGCATGTTCCATTCAATGTCTGGTATTTCCGGAATTACCTGGAAGAGAATTTAGGCCAATATTTTCAAACCTGAGTTAGGTTCCTGAATCCACATTTAAACACCTCAATAAAAATGACCCGATTTTCAGAAATGCTGAATATCTACAAATCCCACTAGAGTCAATGGGAGATTTAGGTGCTCTTCATACATGAAAATATGAATATGTAAATTAAGAAGCCTAATTTTTGGCGCTCAAATTTGAAAATTATAGCCATTTTAAAAAAAAACTGATTACCTTCCAACTTTTTAGCATCAAAGTCCAAAACTCCTCTCAGTTTTCTGTCTTCTGACACATTTGAGAGTGTTCTTCAATCTTATGGCAAAATTCATTTGAAGATTAAGAAATCAAAACAAGATATTTATAAATTACAAGAAAAACAGTTATGCAACATGGCTTTCACCCCCAAATTAATCTCAGAGCTGAACATCATGACCTTGAGTGACTTAAATACACCTTTGGTTTCATGTCTGATCTCTCCAGTATGTGATGTTAGAACGGCTTTATTGGCCACATGGGTGGCGGGTGAACCGCGAGCTCAGGGAGGCTAGCCTCCAGCCCATCCCGCCCCTTGTGCCCGAGGCTGCACCATTCTTGCCCCCTTTCCACCACCGGAACCCAAAGCCCCCTCCAGCCCCGGAGCACCGGGTGGGTGGGTGACACAGTCCCCAGCACCAGAGTGCCAGGCAGGTAGCGCATGGACTGGCTCCCAAAGTCCCTGGCTGCAGGCTGGCCCCCACTAGCCCTAGCCCCAGCCCAGGGCCCAGGCCACAGGGTAAGAGCTGCAGAGCGCTGGGAAGCAGGAGGGAGCATGGGGGCAGAGCATGGGCAGGGCCACACAAGGTTGTTTGGGGAGGCTCAGCATTCCCCAGCCTTTGATACTCACCGCCCATGATTGGCCATATTAGTCAGGAGAGGTGAAGCCATGAGTTATTCAGATCATCCCAAATGAGTGTTAACGATGTCTTCTTAGCATCAAACACCATTATGTATTTATGTATGGAAGAAATGTTATTTTAGAAAATTCGGTGATTTTTAAAAGTGTACTTACTAGTACTATTTTTTTTCATATCCTTCTACCTGCAAAAGCTGTCTTAGTGATCAGGTAAAGGCGGGCCTCTGAATTACAGAAATATCAAAATACAAATGTAATTACTGTACATTACTGTACAAAACTTACTGATAATTTACATCAGGGAGTTATGAATTTAAAGTCTGATATCTTGTGAACTCTCAGGTCTTCAAACAAACATTGTTTCAGCAGAAAGCATGGAATCCCATCTCTTCAAAGTGAAAATGTACTGGTGTTTCTAGCCCTGGTGATTCATGATATGTTAAAATGTCCTGGTCTAGAATACAGCGCTGTATATAAGCAAAAATAGAAATGTAATTTTCCTGATTCCCATGTGGAGTGAAAGAAGGAAGCATTTTTATGTCAGATTATTTTATAATTGAAAAAAGCATGGCAGCTGTTTGAAATTTTTTGAGACATTTGGAATATCTGGCTGAGGTGGATTAGTGAACAAAGTGCAAGGAAAGAGGTAAAAGGTGCAACCATAGGTTCAAGGTTTTTGAATTTATCTTATGGATGTAGATATAAGAGACGTATTTCATGTTTAGCAAAACCACTTACACTTACAGACCCACACATATACCTATGCACAAAAAACAAACATGGGCACCTGATACTTATAATTAACTAACTCATGGGCCAAATACCTCCAATTTAGGGTCCTAAAGTTAGGCACATAAATCCAAGAAGTAGCATGATGTTATGTAGGTGACAAAATATGGATTTAGTAGCCTAACTGCAGATATCCAAGTTGTACATTTTGGCTCTAGTGACTAAAATTGCATACTCAGACTTTAAGACACCCAGAACTAGTAGCCAGCCACTTTTGAAAATTTGACTCTAAGTGACTTTCCCACGGTTACTTTGTGAGTCAGTGGCAAAGCTGAAACTTAGAACTAAGAAGTCTAGACTTCTGCTTGCCTGCTGTAACCAGTATACTATACTCCCTCTGATAATGTTCAGTCAAAATTCTTGTTTAAAACTAAAATAACAATATAGCCTTTTTAATTTGTCTTCTTGTCAGAGGTGAAATAGGATGCACCTTAACTGAATTTCTAGAGAATGTCCTTTCTCGTCTCTGATCATTCTAGGTATATATTTTAAACATTTACTTCTCCTTATATTATCATGCTTTTTTTTTTCTTGAGAGGTTACAGATGTAAGAGTTTGTAGTGATTACATCATTGTATAACTAAGGTGTCCACATGTCAGGCAAAAATGTATGGCATATTGCTTTATATCTTTCTTCTTCATCCATTAGGCCTTTTGCCTTTCTCTTCTTAGTCAAACACTGTTTCTGATAGATTTCCCTCCCTCCTGCTTTTCTATTGCAGGTGATATTATCTTCGATGGAGTAAAAACCTGCTCACCTTACTAGCACCCTGCCCCAGCATCCCTCTTCTGAAAGGACTACTTGTCTGGATAAAGTGGAGGGGGGAAATATCTGCTATTATTTTTAAATTCTATATTACTTAATACCAAAAACCCATCATTTTTATTTCTTAATTTACAAAAGGAATAATTGATATGTCCCAAACAAATGAAAACTATTCTCTAAATTAATCCTAACAGAGGGAAATTGTAGAGCTAAAATATTATGGAATACAGAGGAGTATTGGGGTGAGTAATGGAGCAGGAACTGGCTCTTAGTTGTGATTGTATTTGGACAGTGAAGACTTAAAACCATTGAGCCAAATTATTCTCTCAGTCCCCGATTCAGAAAATTGCATAAACACATGCTAAAATATATTCCTGTTCAGCAAGGCACTTAAGTATGTGCTTAGAATGGGGCCTTAGTTGAGAGCACAATATAGCCCAGTGAAGTTACTTGAAAAATGGTCCATGCAATACTAGTGGAAATTACCATTGTTGTTTTTTCCTGCTCAGTTCACTGGATAAAGTTTACAGTGTTCTGAATATAGATATTTTATGGACATCCACCAGGAGCATAAGATACATTATTAGCTCATTAAAAGAAATCCCCCAGTGAACTTTACTTCTGAAAGCAAATCACCTTCCAGAAATATTATGCCAGTTGCATTTTTTTTTCATGTTCTCTGATTATTGTTCTGGTTCTTCTCTTTAACTTTTGCTTGGTCAACTGGAACACCTGGAGTGTTTGTGTTTGTCACCTTGACTAGTGATGGAGCTTCAACACAGTGCCCTAGTAATGTGGCATGGATCTGAAACTTAGCAGGAATGTAAATAGATATTAAAAGCATCCCAGAAAGATGCAAATGAAAGAGGTTCAATTAATGACAAACCTATCTCATTACCATAGAGAAAAGGAAAAAAGGGTTATATCTATTCTCATTCAGAAGCGTATATGGATTTACAATTATTTGCTGTCAGTGCTCTGGTGACACTGATCAAGGAAATGTATTTAGACTGGAATTATAGTGTCATAAATACTGAGTTTCAGTTTAGAGCTGTATCCTTGAACAACTCCACTTCATCCCAATGCCATTCACGATTCCCTTTTCCCTAATGCCATCACTACCACTCTGAATAACAGGGACAAATCTCCCCAAACCCTTTACAACCAGTAACTGAGGACTGCACACAGGGAAAATTCAATTTTTTCTATTGTGTTCACTCATCATTTATTTACAAATACACATTATAACTTTTATATACATTGCACATTTACATGGTAGAAAAGTACAAAACTATATATTTAAATGAATTTATATTTAACTCACCATGTTTGAAAATATAAAATTGCATCAGAAAAAAAGTATTATGAAAAGCAAGAAACTTGAACTGATAAAGCTTTGATATACCTTTTAGTGACAGTTTAAAATAACTTTAAAAAGTGGTATTGCAGGACCATCTTAAAGGAACCACCTGATAAAACATTTATGTATGTTACAAAAAAATAAAAAAGAGTAAGAACTTCTCATTATTGTTAGCCATGTAGTTATTAACAACCTTCATAATTCGATTTCTTTGGGTCCAGAATTCTTATAGTACAGTATAAATGCTCAGCACATTGAGAACATGTCAGTACATGAAGTGATTAGAAGCAGAGAAAAGTGAAGTAGAAGAGATGTCCTTAAAGATTGCCTCACTGCACCCAGAAAGTATATTTAAATCAGTTACAGCGCCTTTTGGTCAGTCAAGATTCCTTGTAAACAAAAACCCGAGGGATCATTTATGTACAGAACGGGCAAGAAGAAAATCCAATAAATAAACATAACAGAAACTGACATGCAAGTTTGTGAAAGTGGAGAGGAGTTAACATCAGTGAAAAGAAGAGATGAGAGTCATATGGATAAGCTCTAAGGAATGGACTTTTATAGTTTACAAAAAAAAAAAAAAAAGCTTTACTTTACAAGCAAGAGACCTCACAATAAATAACACTGCTCTTCCCGTAACGAATAAATTTCTTCAAAAAAGGTGTACAGTCAACCAGACATTTTATGTATAAATTATAAAACATGACACAGTATAAATAAATGTCTACAAGACTCAACTATATGTATACTTTTCTTTCTCCCCAAAATAAATAAGCATACACTTATTTACAGTATGGACATTGATTTCTTGCCCAATGGCTGTTCCAATAGTGATGGAGATTTTACCACTCTAGAATGGAAGATATAGGAAAGTTGTAGTCCGGGTCTTCATCTTCCTCTTCTTCCTCGGGGTCTTCATTAATGGCTAGATGGGGGAATACAGGGGAGCTGTTGTTTAAATAAGGACAACAACAGCGCAGAAGCAGCTCAGTGCATGTTTTCAAAGCCCTCTGAACAGCCATAATACAGCGTTGCATTTTACGTGACTTGTAGTGAGATGCTCTTTGGCATCTGCTGTTATGTAATATGGTTTTTTATACATAAGCTATGAAGTCATAACTGCAGAAAGTTCTGAAGAATCAATGGCTCAGGTTTTATGGCAGATTCCTGAAATCAGATAAAAAGCGCTCTTGTGTTCTAGGTTTAACTGCTTTGTGTCCTTCATTCAGAGTTAGTAGAGGCAACTGCTCTAAGACAGCAGCCCATGTGCTAACAGTAAGCTTGTTTTTTTTGGATGGAGTTAGGTTATATCCAAGTGTTAATAAAGCAAACAGCGAAGCACACTAAAGCAAACAAATTAGGAAAAATAGCTAGTATGATGCTCTTAGGGCAACCCCTTGCTGATAACATGACTTTTCCTCAAAAAACAGGTATCTTGAAAGTGTCCAAGCCACAGACTGTTGACTATCTGTTGCAATTTACCAATCACACACAGGTGTATAATATATATTATATATATATTTCTAAGGGAAAATCTTTACATGAAATTCTCATTTTTAAAGGTATAAGTCTTCATTACCTAGGGATTGCCTTCAGAAGCCTTAAATGTCTGCAAGGTTTAAAATCTCACTTACAGTTGCAAGATCCAGCGTGCTTTACTTCTAAAAGCACACCCATGGAGCAGGCTGCTTCTTTCATGGCACACTCGCTTGGGTAAGTAGTGTTATCGCTGGCACAGACTGCTTCATCTGACTTGCTTTCAGGGCACAGCTCATCACAGAGGGCACACCGACCTCTGCCAACCTTGAAATCCCACAAACATTTCTTCCCAGCACTGCACTGGATATCTTCACAGGATTTGGCTTCTAAAAATACAAGATACCAGAAATAAGTAAAGCAGAATCTCTCTTCTCATACATCAAGAACTCATAGAAAAATGAATATAAAGTTTATGGGTAAAATCCTGCTGACTTTACTCAAGCACATAATGCTTTTGGAAATCAGTGGGTCTGTGTGTGTGGGGAGGGAGGTATGGAGGAGCAAAGCAAGCAGAATTTGGCCTCTGGAAGGCGGAATTAAATTTGCATATTGTAAATGACACCAGGTCCTGACCTTCTCTGATTGAAATCAATGGGAATCCTCTCTCCCCAGTGTCTTAAATGGGAGGTCTATAATTGGCCAATTAATTAAACATTTCCAAATTGATTATTTTTCAAGCTAAACCATATAAAATAGTCGTTTATGTCATTAAAATGTTAATTCAGCACATGCTATCACAATGGAACTATATTTGAGATCATTAACTTGTAAAGATAATTTTTCAGACATGAAGTTACCTGAAATATGTATGATAAAAAAAACATATTGTGGTGACAAACATTGTTAAGAATAACAATTCATATAAAATACCAGGTTGTTTTGAGGTTATTTTCTTATCTTAATCCACAACAGCACTCCCCAATCGTTACAAAAAACTTTTTAAGAGGGAAAAGTTATCAGATGTATCTGATTGACATTAAATAACATTTGCCAAGACCTCTTGAAGACAAATGTTTCCAACAACCCAGTTCAGCTGAATGTTGAGATTGTGTTACTCTGTTGACATATCATAATACATTTTAGGGCCTGACTCCAGCTCCCATTGAAAACAGTGTCAAAACTCCCATTGATATCAAGGATTGAACCCTTTGTTCCCTCTTGGGGCCCAAAATCTTTCAGGTGTCACTCAAACAAAATTTCCCCTTTTGCTTGAGTAAAAACTGCAGGACTGGACAACACATTCAGTTCTAGGAAATAATCTGCATGCAGAAACCCCTCTACAAACCTGTGAAACAATTAGTTATGAAGAACTATTCCCTTTCCCCTATAAGCACCCCCAAAGAATGATACCTACTGATACATTTTCCCTCGTAGGCTAATCCAATGGATCTGCCTAGTAGGCAGGTAGCCTTTCTCAGGTGGCAAGCACTAGCATACGTTATTCCATCATTCCCACAGAGATACTGTTCAGGGGAAGTAGGCTCCGGGCAAATCCGATTACATGTCACACAGTAGGCATTATTAGTTTGATCAACCACACACGTGGAACTGCCTGGACATAAAACATCCCTGCAGGTCTCTGAAATAAAGACGGAAACAACAATAATTAGCAGGAGATCCAATGCCTCATACAGGGAGTGAATATGTGAAACAATCAAACAAATGACACAATCAAAGTCTTCAGCAGCTTTCCTCATAAAAAGGCCACTGGGGAAAACCTTCACATCTCAGGGAAGCTGGTGTGAGCACAGTGTTTCATGACTCTGGGGGATTCTCAATTCAGCTATGTTCTTGTCGGTGGAACGTGGTTTAGTGTTTGTCCCTCAGCATTTGAAACATCATCTTGTTATTGTGGGAAAGTACGTCAGCTCCTCCTCCCTACACTCAGACACACCCTGTGGTATTCGGGAGACTTTGTTAGATTTGTAAACCTACTTTTGCATTTGCCCTGATATTGGACTTCAAGTTCGGGTTGCTCTTTACATCTGGCTTTGAGGAGAGCACACTCGTTCCTGTAGGTTTTCCCATCTAAGCCACACACAGGACCCTTCCAAGTGACATTAGAGCAATCCGGAGCACAAACACACCGAGGTTTGTTCTTCTTGTTCATTTTACATTTCTTCCCAGGTCCACAGTCCACGTTCTCACACGTTTCTAAAGGGGGAGGGGAGTGGAAAGAAAGAGGCAACATTTTAATACCTCGTCTGCTCATCAGACTTCGAATTAATAGTGTTTACAAAAACACCGGCAACCCCCCAGGCACAAAGGGAGCGAACACGGTTCCCTCCCCCCACCCCATCCAAAAACAAAATGTGGGGTCCTGAGAGAGATCCACCAAAAAGGAGGGTCAAACTGCGGGGTTGCACACACAGATCTATTTCACTGCGTAGAGACTAGGTCCCTTCCCCTTCTCACTAATACAGTGTCCAAGTCGGGACATTTACTTTATGGGATGAGCTTTAAAATCCTAATTGGAGAGTGGCATAAGGAAACACTGCTGCCCCTGCTGACTCCATCCCGGACACCGCCATCCCCTGCGCATACGGTTTCTGAGCACTTTTCAAACACACCTTTGCATGGGATACAGTTTGGGGCCCCACCGTTAAAAATCATCCACTTAAAAAGCGTGTTGTCGTTGACGTCTTCTTCAGTCCATGAAGTGGTTAGTCGGCCCGTTTTGCAGCACTCCTCCTTGCTCAGATCAGTCTTATACAGGACCTGACAGCGGCCGTTCTTTGCCTGCCGGAGCCAACAATTCCCAGCTGCAAGAGCGAGAGGGAGAGAGAGACCCAGCCATATCAATGTCAGTTACCAGTGACCCAGACACAACACGTGCGGCTTGCATTGACTTTTACTAGACTGTTTACTTTTATTTGTCCCATTTCATAACCTGCAGCTACTCTGGAGCAGTAGGCAGCTCAGTTTAAATAACCAGATCGGAACAGGGCAAAGCAGTTTTCGGAGGTATTTATTTCATATGTAGACCATGGGCACGGGGGCTTGCATGCACGTGACAGAGGTTTGACAAGGATGTGCATTAAAAACCAGGAGTAAAAGAAAAAACCCGCTTGCAAATACTTTTTCCCCCCCTTCTTCAAAAACTCGGTACAACATTGTTTTACAGCTGCCCAGAGTTTCAGTCCAGGCCATTTTACAATCTGCAAGAATTGGTAACATTTGCCTGTTAGCGAAGTCTTTCGAAATCTCGAAATTTTGCTGCTTCCCTTAAAAAAAAGTCTTGTCTTTGCTGAAGCAAGTTAGCTGCGATCCAAAGAAGGGTGACCAAAGTAAACAAAATGCCGGGGCACAGAAATAGGAGGCCACTAGAGAGTTTATAAACCAAAAGTTATAGGTAGCGTCTCTTCCGACACAGTTTCATAGGGAAGTACACTGCACTTAAATCGGATAGAGATTTGTTTTACTAGTATCTCTGCTGTTGATGGATTCAAGCCAAGAACATTAGTCCAAGCAACTCCCCCTTTTTTAGTTGGAGAGTTTTGGTTGGGATGAGCCTCTCGTGAATAACCAGCGTGACTTCTCCAGCAACCCAATAGCAATTGATTCCAATCCAGCAGGGGCTCGATCCGGTCTCCTTACTCCAGTGGGAATTTTCCCGGAGTGAGAAGTGCAGGATCGGCCCCTCAGATCGATATGTAAGACGGTGGAGGGGGAGGGTAGCTCCCCCCCAAAGCAATAATTGAATAAACAACACCCTTTTGAAAATCAGTTTTCATGGATCAAAAAGAACGCTAGAAGTCAGTTTTGAGCGGCTTACAGTTGCCTTCACAACGTTAACCTATACATCCAGCTCAGCGAAAAAATATTCAGTGAAAACCATCAATCTAACTCATCCAGGTTGTTGTCGGAGCGGCATCAAGAAAAAACAACCCCCCAGTAATCACTCGTGGAAAAGACAGCTATTACATTTTCTGTTTGTTTTGTTCGCCTGGGACATGTATTTAAACACATTCTCCAATTGCAGCAGAATTCACAGCCCAACGAAATTCACTCACAAATGAGTATGTGCGCGGGGGGAGGAGGGGGTCCAAATATTGAAAGGATAGCCGGAAAATGACTAATATTAGTTCTGAAAATGTCATTTGTGATCGTGGAACTCACCATCCCCACCATCCTTGCAGCCAGGCAGTCGAGAGGAAAATATAAGCTACATTGCAACAAAAACTTTGAGCACCTATTTAGACAGCGGGGCTAAGCAAGTTCCTGTGTGGGGCTGTTGTTCATTCATGCTGCATAATAATAATAATAAATAACAATCATCGTCATCATCACCGCTTCTCTATACTATGCATAGCAGTTTGAGGGGCCGATCAAAAATAGCTCTAAATGTCAGCTCCGTACATTTTTGCAAAGCGGTCCCATTCCCATAGTTAACTTGCGGTCCTATTCCTACAGCTAGTCCCTTGTAGAGAGGCGTTCAACAGGAGAAAGCTAAACATTGAAAAAAAGATAGAAAATAAAACATCTACAAATAAACAAACTCATCTTACCCTGTCCTGTGTGATCTTCCATGAAGTGGCACAGAAGCATCAGGAATAAAAGCACGCCCGGGTGGATTCTCTGATTTAACATCCTCAGTATACCAGTGAGTGAAAGAGACAGAAACAATATCTAGTGGAGCAGAGAGAATGAGAGAGAGAGAGAAAGACAGAGAGACAGAGAGCACTAGTCAGTCTGCTTATGATCGCTCTATTGAATGAACGTCAGCCTCTCAATGCAGTCTCTCTTTAAATCTATAAGGGGGTCTTAGCTGTCTGCGGTGGGCGGTCTCCTAATGTGTGTGTGTGTTCGGGGGTGGGGAGATTTAAAAAGTTCACTGTGAATCAGGTGACATTTTCCACCTTCTGGAAACCCTTTCCAATTATCTGTTTTAGGTGCATATACACTCTCTCTCTCTCTCTCTCTCTCACACACACACACACACACACATACACTCACAGTCTCAGATCAAATCTGCAAAAGGGAATCGCCGGAGTTCTTTGCGTAGTAACAGGAAGGAGTGCAAGAACAGAATGGTAACTAGAGCTTAGAGAGAGAGAAAAGAACTATCCACTCGTGTCATTAATAGCAGGAGGCGCGCACGCGTGCACACAGAGGAACTAGGGGCTTAAACACAATTTATAGGACTAAAGCAAGAGCCATGTCACTTGCCTGGGGAAGGAGAGGCGTGATCCTTTCCCCTGGCCCCCCACATCATGCCAAAGGAACTTGAAAACAAAACCACAACCTGATCAGCGTGCGGAAATGTTTTCGCTTCTTGTTAGACGTTCTGGGCGCAGCAAAAGGTGATGAAGTCTCTCGGGAGATATGATTTTTGTTGGTGTGTGTGTGAGTCGGTGACATTCCCACTCTATGGTTGTGATTAATAATAAATCTACCCCTAACACCCCAAACAGTAGTTAAGTGTCTGGCGCACACACATCTCCCTCTCTGGGACTGGTCAAAAACAAACAAAAGTTTAATACCTAGGGTTTTACCCAAGTGACAAGCTTTTCACTGGCAGCGCCTGGAGTATAGACCGGAATGGGGGCGACGTAGGCGGTCTCTTTTCAGAATCAAAAAGGTTGCAACATCGATAATGAACTTCTAGAGCACTAGTTTATTAAGCACAGTCTGGCATTATTCTTCCCCTTAGAAAGTTGGCGGTCTTTCATTTATAACATTTTTTGGCACTGCTGAATGAAACTGAGTAGGCGATATTTCCTTTTATACAAAATGATTACTTAACGGAAAATGGTATTGTTTATTCAAAAGCTGCCTTTTTAATTTCGATTCTTTCGCTGCTCCGAGCCACCAAAGCACAACAGACAGCAAAGTATGCAGACAAAAATTCTTGGACATTGCCAGATCACTGAGACTCATGCGTAAATTCTACCGATTCCTCCCCACCCCTTTCCCAGTCCCCTTAACACCCCCCCTTTTATTCTGCAGGCTTTCCCTTTACTCCCCCCCTCCCCACAACTGCAAATAACTCAGTGATAACAGATTTTTTTCCACCAACTGCAGGAGATAGTGCTAATCTTTTAATAAAAGATCCCATTACAATGGGATCTGTCTGGACAGACTATAATAGATCCAGAAATACAGCCGTGCTAATATTAGAAGACAGTTGTTTGGGTGCCTCAGACCGGGCCCTAGTCCTGCTTTGAAAGTGAGCATGAATCACAATGTCCCATTGCACCACCTGCAGTCACACATATTAAGAAGCAGACTGGTAATTAACTAACCTCACTACAATTTGTGTTATTATTATCATGATCATCATCGTGAGCAGCTCTGGGGCATTTTGACCGCTTCAGAAGCTTTCTGGGACTCCATATCCCTTTTTAATCTTTCCCCAAATCGGTGCCACTCTCCCTCTTTCTCTCTCTCTCTGAACCAGCATTAATGCAGGGTTGTTTAGTGCCCTCTAATGGCAGACGACATTAACAATTAATAGCAAACACCCCTTAGTCAGGAGCCCCCGATAAACTGCTGATTTCAAAAGTTAGATTTCCTACTGAAGGGAGATGGCTTTGATTCTTGTGTTGTAACATACTTTGAAAAGCGTGGGTTCTTTCAGCTCCCCTCAGCAAGGCACAGGGAACAAAAATATGGGGATAACTTCAGACATGCCCCCCACCCCGGAATCAGAGTTATTAAACAGTAGCGTAAAATCCAGGTACAATTTTAACCTTATGCCATCCCTGTATTGTTAGGAAATAATACAAAACTTTCAGGAGATGTGAAACTTTCATAGGTCTGGAACGTTTCACGGGGGGCCATCTATTCCCCATTTCTACCATTCAGAAAGACACACGGAGTATCTCTCTCAGATCTATGTCTGTAGCGGTGAGATGAGTACTGCTAACCTTTCACTAGTGCGCCTCGGATCCATGAAATGAATTTTGGGGGGTCTCAGCTTAGTTCCAGTGGACACAGTAGTCCACATCATAAAACCACCTCGGCACACATAATTAAGCAGTTTGGCACCAGGGGCAGACCCAAGACTGAATTGCTTCTCACCAGAGTGAGGGTGGCCCCTCCAGGTCAGGGTTGGGGTCATTGGCAGGGCAGTGTGGGAAACACAAATTGCTGCTGCCTCTGTTGCCCTTGTGAATAGGGAGCTCACTATTTGTTTTGTGATACAGACACATGCTGGTTTTTTTCAGCTTCACCTTGGATTTTTATTGATCTGTCAGATAAAATGTTTATACTGATTTTAGATGGTGTTTGTTATTATATTGGGGCATTATCTGGCCATGTTCCTGGAAATGAGTCTCATGATGGGTCAATAATGGTTGCATATGTGCCTCATATGTGCATCATCAGGAGATCAATATGATTGCGCTGGTATGGAGACTTGTATCCCACCTGTTTTCTGACATCACATAGAAACAGCTGCTGTTTCTTTTATTGTATTGTCTTTTTTAAATGTTAAAAATTGGGTCTGTATACAGCTAAATGTTGTGGATGCATTGTTTAATCAAAAGGCTTTTTTCATGTATCTGTTTGCCTCTATTCACCACTTTCCCCCCTTTTTTGCTGTGCCAACAAATAGATATAAATTACAGAAAAGGCACAATAGGGCCACTTTATAACTGAATTGTCAGTCAGGATGCAAAAAGACTGCTTTTCTCACACTGTCAGTTTTAAAAACTATCTTCTTCCAAGAAGTTTATTAATTTTAATATATGTTTTTGGATTTGGATCTAAACTTTGCAGCTGGCCTCAGTCTCCAAATAAAACTAAAATATAATTAAGTTAAAATGCTAGATACAAACATATCAAACTTTAGTAAAATTCAGATTTGCTCTAGATTCAAATACACTCTTGCAACGTGGGCCCATCTCTGATATATGTAGGACATGTGTGGCTGTAACAAAATCTATCTATATATCACAAATATTATGTAAATATTGACTGGCCTGGCTCTGAGGGCAGTAGCAGTAAGATACTGCCTGAGGGACAAAATAGTTCTTGAGATTCACTTTGTGTAACATGTACTATTGAACAACCTATTTTTGTCATTTATTGTTGTGGCCAGTCAGTGTTCATTTTATTAATATCTTGGGATTTTCTCTTGCTTTCTCCCAAGGCACACTCTCCTCACAAAGTAGCAGTCTTCATCTTCTAGTGAGAAAGGGCCCACCTCTAGGCCCTTTCTCCTAGCAGAAGCAGATGTTTTGGGTGACAGTTTTTTCGGGGTGTGGAGGAGAGTCTGGGGCTTCACTCAGAAAAAGTAGTCTTTGGGAGGGGTCTGGATTTGAGAGTGGACACATGTGGGGGCATTTTCTGCCACATCTCCACCCTGAATTCAAGGGAGGGGAGGAAGAGGACTCAAGTACACTCCATTTTCCAGATGGAGATTTCTAGACTAGTTGACTTTGGTCTGCCACAAAATCAGTAGGTAGCTGTGCTCAGCTGGATGCCTTCTCTTCCTGACAGGAGACAAAGCCAGTCAGCTTTCCACCCCTGGCTGGCTTCTTTGAAAATTGCTTTTGCAAAAGGGAGGGTGCCTTTCTGAAAATTTACCCTTTTCTGTAATAAGTTCTCTTCTCTCAAAAATATGTATGTGAATAATTTTCTAAGCACCATTATACTATACACTTGATAGGAATTTATTTTTCTCACTGTAGAGAGATTCACTTCTGCACAGTCTTCATTTGCTATAGAATTTCATAAGCTACTTCTCAGAGAAATACACAAAAAGAGTTATATTGAAAGGATGCATTTTTATAATTTCTTGTTTGGCCAGGCCTTTTCAGGTTAAAATAGACTCTTAATAATGCTTAGTCTCACACTGTCTTAACTAAGTTCAATTATTACTTTCTCCAAGTAGTGGATGTACTTTGAGGTAGAATTCACTTGTTTCTTTAATGAGAGAGAATTTGTGTACAGAATTTATACTTGTATGCTACTGATAGACAATTTATAATTATATTCCTACCTATACAAGGTCAAATACATTGAAAACTTGTTTTTCCGAAAGCTGAGAGAAAAAAAGTATGTGGATGTTAAGCTATTAAACATATGATGATTATATTAACAAATAGAAATGTATTTACATAAGATATATTAATGAGGGTACAATGATTGTGGTGTAGTCATTACAAGAATTAATGTTGTAACTTGATTCTCAACCCCTACATTACCACTGTATTGTATTTATTGTGGAGTGTATTGTTAAATTTCACCTGTAATATGTTTTAAAAGTACTGTTTATTGTGAACATTCTACAGAAATTACTTTCATGGACTCTGTCTGAAGTATGCAGAATAGTTAGTACACACAATTCTACAAATTGCCATATATGTATAATTAGGGTTGTACAAAAATGTACAGTATAGTGTATTATTTGAATAGTATATGATCACATAAGTAAAGACTGTACTATAATATGTACATACAAGAGAGCACAGTGAAAGTTGCAGGTTCAGTTTTAACTTTGGCATTTCCTCACGTCTTAGTGTTTAATTGTGCAACCACAATGCTCATTTAAAAAGTTACTTATGTTTAATTTCTAAGTTATGTTTTGTGTTTGGTGGTTATTTTTGTTGTTTGTTTAGTTTTTGTTTTCTAAGAAAAACAGAGAGTGGGGGAGAGGAGGGAAGAGAAGAAACAAAAAACCATCATAGCTTGGCTGGTTTGGAAAAAGTTGCCAATCAAGTGTACAAGATTCATAATCAAGAACTATTTGGCAACTATTTGCCATCCTTGACCAAGGCCATCGGAACTACCCTACTTGGAAAGTGCATCCAGTTGGTTTGGAACACTTCAGAGGAAGAAAGGAATTCAGTATGCACAACACATCTTTTCTTAGGTGGGCAGTAAGTAATGTTAGCAGTAAACTCTACTACATAGGCTCAGCATATCTGGATGACAACACAGAGCCTTTATTAGCCCAGATGGCTCCTGTTGTGTATGTGACTCATCAGGAGTCAAGGGAAGAATAAGGAGGTGGTATGGCTATGAAGACTGCTGTGACCTTAAATATAGGAAGTCTCTGGTGGTGTGTAGAACTTTAACAACTGTGGTGACTGTGTGTGTGGTTAGCAGAATGTTTTGTGCAGACAGTTAAAAGGGCATGTGAGCAGGTGGCATTCCCATTCTAGTCAAATAAAATCTACACATGGTGTATAAGGTCAAACTCACCCCCCTTCCTGGGGTTTACTGGTAACTCAGAGAATAATAACAGAACCTTGTGTCCCTATGCAGCATTGTAGATTCTGCAACCCTGCAGGCCATCAGAGGAAAATTAGGTTTGAACCCTATGACCGTGTATTACAAACTTTCTTTTCTCATATCAGTCAATATGGCAAACAAGCCCATGGAAAACTCTGCAGAGTTATTTCTTGAATTTCAGTTACAAAGAAATCAGATTTAAGAAAAGAGCTAGCTGAAGAACACCACAGATTAAGAAATCAGCTACAAAAGTTTCAGTGGTTGTTACACCTAGACCAAAGGTTCAAAATTACAGAGAAAATGAGAAGTGGAAACAAATAAATAAACAAAAAACATTGTGAGAAAAGTGTTAAGACAACATAGCGGGTGAAGGGAAATGAAGAAGACGGTATTGCTCTGCTGTTTCTCATCTATAAAGGTTCAGAAAATAAAAAGGAACTGAAATGGATATTGGCCAGGAAATTTCACGGAAAGAGAACTGCTATGATGATTATATAAGTGGCCCTGGCAATACTGCAACTGAATCTCAACATGAAAATGTTACTTATGATGAATCTGAATCTGTAAAACTAAACAAGAAATGGAAAACGTAAATGATGACACCTACATTCCCTGATAGGCATTTCTGACCAAAACTGCCTCCCAAAACAGTGAAGCCCAGATCCTCACAACTTGTTTGGCTCCTTAGTGCTGCTCAGGTAGTGCAAAGCAGCTGGAAAGCTGCCATAAAGAGGCAACTGGGGATTCCACTTGCGTAGGAGAATCCCTGGATGGCATAAAGCCAACATAGCCAGCTCTATGCCACCCACTGACCACCAGACACATATGAGACATGGCAAGAGCATGGCAAGAGCAATCACTGGTAAGTGGAGCAGTCCCTAGGAGACTATTCCAACTAGTATCAGAGGGGTAGCTGTGTTAGTCTGAATCTGTAAAAAGCAACAGAGGGTCCTGTGGCACCTTTGAGACTAACAGAAGTACTGGGAGCATAAGCTTTCGTGGGTAAGAACCTCACTTCTTCAGATGCAAGAGTGTGTAATTTAGAGCTGCACTTAGGCTAAGTTATGTTGGGTCCAAAATGGTCCCCACCCTGCTCTAGGATTGGGGTTCTGTTATTCTTTTCTTAACTCTGCCAAGCAGAGCTTGGCCACAGCTGGGGCTACAATCCCAAATTTATCATTTTAAAATTACAAACAAGCAAGCCTGATGTATTGAGCTTTAAGAATTGTGAGAGCTGCATGGGAGTATTGTACTTTTAAGGTCTGGAACATTTTGTGTGGCATACTTCAAAAGACTTGTCAGTTGGCAGCCAATTGCAGCTGGAGCTAGGCTGGAGACAAAGCCCTGGCTGGGATGATTTAGTTGGGGATTGGTCCTGCTTTGAGCAGGGGGTTGGATGACCTCCTGAGGTCCCTTCCAACCCTGATATTCTATGATTCTATGACTCAACCCAAGATTAAAGTGGTGCTGGATGTAGTTTACAAATAACTACTATGAAATTTCAATTAATTTTTGCTATTACTTATTTTTTCTTCTTGGTAGTCTAAATCAATCTAAAATGCATATCTGATTAATTGGATTTGTGGAGACACATCATTTTCTACTCCAGTTCATTTCACTGTGAATCCTGGAATGAGGTTAAAATGAGGATTTGACTAGTGTACAGACTGCAGCATGCATCTTGGTGAAAATGGTTAGACTGAATCACTTCTTGTCCAATATAGTTTGCAATACTGACACGGGTTGTCTTGGGTGATAGCAATGTCCAACCAAATGATGATTTGTCTAGGCTAGCTCATGAAGTCATGACCATAATGGCAACCATGGGACTATTTCTGTCTCAGTGCATAAACGGAGCGACAATCTCTTGTTTTTCAACTGGGATTGGTGGTGTATGTGTATTTGAGAATTACAGCCTTGTGATGGACTTCATTGTGAGGTTTGGGTTCACTTTTGCTCCCATCCAGGAATAGGACCAATTATAATGGTTTACTGTTAGGGATTAATGGAGTCAGATGAATTTCAGTATGCTGTTTAGCCAGTGATAGTTTAGTGGGACATTATCATCATCATCTGTTGTCCTGAATTGTGTATGTGATAGTGCCTAAATGCCACCTTCTTTTTCATTTTTCTTGCACATCATCTTGGTGAACAGACAACCTGTGATAGAGGAAGTGGGATGCCTGCTAGAGCAGGCATTATGATTTGAGTCAGACTGATTGTGCCAAAGAATTGTTGAAATATTAAGGTAATGGTTGAGATGGAGGCAAATAAAAGTTTCTTCTCCACTGTGGCATTTATGAAGAACAGATCAGAGGGACTCTTCTAGGTGATGGATAGCCTGGTTTGTCTGCTTGCACACAGAATCATGTGTTTCCATCTACTTTGCGGAGAAGACTGCTTTGATTTGGACTGGATTGAAAGTCTTCACCCTTGCAAATATGTACCCAGGTGGTGTGTATGTGTGTGTGTGAAATCAACTCTTGATGCTGATAATCTTGACAGTTATCATCTGGTCTTAAATCTTTCATTCTTTAGGGAGTTTACCAAGAAGGATTTGGTGAAACAGAACAACCATGAAGTCTTTAGATTTCCTTACTCTTTCATTCTGGTATTCATTCTGAGCATGCCTAGATTTGGTAGACCCAACCAAAATTCCAGCAGATTCCATCAGTGGTTCTGTTGGCCTCTAGATGCTGAAGCTACTGATTCCTTCACCCTAATCCTATGAATCAATAGCTTCAGAACCTGTAGACCAATAGACCCATTGGTCTGTTCCAAAACCAGTTGTCAATAGAACCACTAGGAACTGATTTAACAGTTTTAAATGGAATTTCCAGTAGGGAGACCTGAATATGATGCATTCCTATTATTGATAATTTGTCAATGGACGAAGTTTAAGTGTTTACAATTGTAACCTTGTTAAGGGAAGCTTTTATATTTCATATCCGGATAAAGGATAGCTCATAACCATCTTGAATATTTCTTTCATTTCCTAATTCCTTTGTATTGAAATAAATTGTTCATAATGCACCAAGTTTTGAAATACATTTTTATTTCAACATTTACTGCATCAGTCATGTATTACACAACTTTGTGGTTCATCAGCATTTTGACTACAGCCTATTTAAAAAAAATCAATTATGTTGCATAAACAGCAGTAATTTACATTTAGGAAATGAATTCGTCATCACAAATCAAGGAGATGATGTTATATTAGCTAAGTGGCACAGCAGGTAACATTGGAACTGAAGTGTACAGTAATGGTTTCTGAGAAGCTCCTGAAGCAAGCCTGCTATTCATTATTTTGGGGTCAAAAACACAGTTTTGTATTGAGAGATGAGGAGGGTGAGGTCATATTTCTTGTTGGACCAGCTTCTCTTGGTGAGAGAGACAAGCTTTTGAGTTTACACAGAGCTATTCTTCAGGTCTGGGAAAGGTACTGGCTCCAAGTCCTATATATTTCCCCTTTTTTGCCTCTGGGTCCCACCTTAATGGAAGAATCCCTACTGCAGAGGAGAGCACAGCGCAGAGGGCACCCTCAGTATGAGCATGAAAAGGTCACAATATAACCCAATATTAATAAATTAAAGGCTAAATCCTGCACACTCACACTTAGGTGAATGTCCTTACACTAACAGTGCCATTCAGTGGGACTACTCGCATGAACAAAGACAACATATCTGTGTAATATTTGGCAGGATCAAGGCCCAATATTCTAAGAATGATGGTAATAACTGTTGTCTAGAAGGCAGCTCTTTAATTCTCACTAATGCCATTGTAAGGGAAATGACTAAGTATCTGACTTGAGACATTTGCTCTCATTAGCTATAGTCTCTTTCCTTAAGGCCCTGCAGTAATGTCAACACCAAGTTTTCATAATTCATAATTTCATAATGAGTTCACATAATTATGAGACTGGCCTAAAAATCATGAGAATTTTAAAAATAATACATTTTGCATTCTTTTTCCTTGCCTTCTGGTTTCTGAGACTTCAGGGTGCACTCAGGTCATGTATTCTGCACAACTAGGAGGGCTAGCAACTTCCTTTTTTAAAACCAAAATCTGAGATTCTCATGCAATCTCTTGATTTTAGCAGCTGGGGGTTTTAAGAAAAACTCTAAACAACACAAGACATAATAAAATCCTAACAATTGGCAACCCTGAACTAGGCCTTAATCCTGTGAGGTCTTTGCAGGTTTCTGCTTCATATAGAATCAGAACAGAATATTCAATAGAGGCCCACTTTGTGGAAATGTGATCTACAGTGCAGATGAGACAAGGAAACTTTTCTCCATGTCTAATTTTCATCTTTGTAAACTGAAGCACTTTTTTTCTCTCAGAGAGGAAATTACAAGGGCAGGAAGCTGAACAATTAGGTTTCTGCATTTAAGTACCTTGGGGGCGGGTTAGTGGCAAATGGAGAAATCTACAGAGAACTGCAAGCAAGGCTACTGAGTATGGGTGAAGTCTGGTGCAAAATAAGTGGAGTGATTTATGATAAACTTAAATCAGACTACTTAAGGGACAACTATACTAATCCATAGTAAAAGCAGCTCTACTGTACAGATAAGAGACACAAGCAACTAAAGAGAGGCACTGGAAAAGACTTAAAGCCACTGAAATGAGATGCTTGAGGGACATGCTTGACCACAAGTGGAATGATGTCCTCAGGTGTGAGACCAATGTCTATGGTTTCAGGGAGAAGCTGCAAGAGAGAAAGCTGAGATGTACAAAGGATGAATGAAAGGAATCCTGTTAAGGAGGCATTTGTGACTAGAGTTCATGGATGGAGAACAAGAGGATGGCCAAGAAAACATTGGATAGACTGTATGGAGGGATGGAGTGGATATGGAGCAAGCATTGGACCAGCAATGGTCCTTGGAAAAGGACTATCTGGCGACCCAACTCCAGTTAGCTGGAGAAAGGGAAAGAAGAATTAGCTGAACAATTAGGTCTCAATAAAATACTGCATGAGAACAGGAATAAAAAAATGTGGTACTGTCAGCATACTGTTGGTGATCATCAAATTATGAGAGGGAAGCTGAGCAAAGCTGAGAAAGTAATTCAACTGTTATTCATAGTGAGGCAGTGAAGAGCAATAAGACAAGTACTGTGAAAGTGTGGGGAAATCTGGAAAATATGTTTATTGAAGTAATGTTAACTGCCATGATTAGCTTCTCTGTATCTGCTGGGAATTCATAAAATGAGTGACCTCTTGAGGATCAAGAATGAATTCTATCAGATCAGATCCTTCTTTTTATACCTCTCCAAATTATATTTTGCTTGCTTACTAAGAAACAAAGAAGAACTGTATAATGGGATGTGTAAATGACCTATTCTCTCCTGTTTTCTAAAAAGACCTTAGTCACAACTGAAGATTTCCACTTATATTTCACAGGCATAAATTTGGAACAAAGCAGAAAAATGTCTGAAACCAAAAGAATGGTCTGAAATTAAGGCCTAATGTTTCAGCAAAACCTTTAAGGACACTTTATTAATACATTATACTAATAAAATACAAATCTTTAAAACATGTCATTCTTCAGTTTTAAAGGCAAGTAATAATTCAAAGATGAAGAAGTAACAAATCTAGGCCATATGTACGAGAGACATTTTAATGTCAGACTCAGCGTGCTTTTTGGCTCAAAATTTAATGCCTGAAAACCACATGGTTAGCTTTGGAATACTGTGTCCTGAAAGTGAAGCGCCTTGTTCTTCTGAGGAAAACAATAGTTTACCAACAAAATAATCTGGAACTCCTAGGACCACTTAAAATTAAATAAATCTAATTTTAACCTGTTTTGTTTAAAGCTACATCTCTTGTTATTCTATTACAGGACATAACCTGTGTGATATTGTAGTCTTTGAATGGAATTGCATTATAATGATGCTGATTTTATTTATTAGTTATATAGAACCATAAACAGAAGGAACAACATCTTTTTTCCTACACTGATTATCTTAAAATCTAGGAGTCAGGATCAAACCCCACATTAGAAGAGATACAACTGACACAGGGAGGAATGATAACAGGCATGGGTAGGAGTGGGATTCTGAGGGAGAGTTACACAGTACTGTATACAGCGATGGGGTTATTTGTATTTGGAGAGGAAATATTGTCCTAGTCCCTCTCTTTTTAATCTAAATTGTTTTTAGTTAAACTGGCAAGGCTGAGTGTTGTATGTCTGCACCAGTGTCCAACTAAAGAGCTAAGACAAGAATATCTTCAAATCTAATCTCTCACTTTTAGGTATTATGAGGGCATCCGTCTCCTGGGCATCTAAGCACTAATCTGACACTGCCTGCTATTGAGCTAAATATTTCTAAATCCTTTTGTAGTGTAGTAAATATTTTATCATCAAGAAGGGGGTCATTCAGAAACACAGACACTTCCAAATAAGATTGCACTTAGCAGTTTTATTTTCTTGATGTATCAGTCCAATGTACTTTCTTGTTCCATGGGCACCAAAATTAGGAAAAATTGAGGAAAAAATGATGAGAGATTTGAGTTAGGGAAGATGCAACATTGATCATTTTCATGCCTCATAAATAGTACATGCACCACATACTATTGAGTTTAAAAACCTAAGGGAAAGGGTTTGAAGTTGGCATTATGCCCACAGTTTTGGAAAATGAAAATCACAGATGAGGTTTAAACAATGCAGACTGGTCTAGGCCTGTCACTACAGGTCTGTTCTAAAGGAGCCACCCTCTAGTGGAGTTGTATAGGATTTCATTCTCTGTGTTCATAGAATCATAGAATATCAGGGTTAGAAGGGACCTCAGGAGGTCATCTAGTCCAACCCCCTGCTCAAAGCAGGACCAATTCCCAACTAAATCATCTTAGCCAGGGCTTTGTCAAGCCTGACCTTAAAAACCTCTAAGGAAGGAGATTCCACCACCTCCCTAGGTAACCCATTCCAGTGCTTCACCACCCTCCTAGTAAAAAAGCTTTTCCTAATATCCAACCTAAACCTCCCCCTAGGTCCTTTTCTGCAGAACTGCTTCCTAGCCATTTGGTCCCTAGTCTGTAACAGTGAATGGGATTCTTCCATCCTAAGTGCAGGACTCTGCACTTGTCCTTGTTGAACCTCATGGTTTTTTTTTGTCCCAATCCTCTAATTTGTCTAGGTCCCTCTGTATCCTATCCCTACCCTCCAGCGTATCTACCACTCCTCCCAGTTTAGTGTCATCTGCAAACTTGCTGAGAGTGCAGTCCACGCCATCCTCCAGATCATTAATGAAGATATTGAACAAAACCACCCCCAGGACCGACCCTTGGGGCACTCCGCTTGAAACTGGCTGCCAACTAGACATGGAGCCATTGATCATTACCTGTTGAGCCCAATGATCTAGCCAGCTCTCTATCCACCTTATAGTCCATTCATCCAGCCCATATTTCTTTAACTTGTTTATACTCTCATTGTGTAAAAACAGCTACTAGTACATCACTGGCTTCCACAAATGTCTGTTGGAGGATGTAAGAGCTCTGAGGCTTTTAGGGTATGTCTACACTACAATTAAAAATCTGCGGGGGCCTGTGCCAGCTGACTTGGTCTCATGGGGTTTGGGCTAAGTGGCTGTTTAATTATGTTTATTTCTGGGCCTCATTAGCCAGCACCCTAATGGTGTAGCAATAACTGTACAACTTCTCTGGGCAGACTTGCTGCTGCTGCAGCCTGAGTTCTGCTGGCTGTCTACAGAGAGAATCAAGCATGTTCCATTATCCTGAGAGAACACTCAAAAGGCAATAAGGCATTTATTCAACTTGACTAATTGTATCATAAGATGTAAAGTAAGCAAACTAAAATCAGGTTTAGGGACTGTAGGGTTGAAAGATAATTTAGGATTGAAGCTGTCTGCTGTTTTTTGGCTGTAAGAAACTGGGCAATGGTGACTCCTATCATATTACGGATCTTGGGGCTGATTCCTTCTTTAAACTGCATTTGCTGACATTAGCATATTCAAATACTTCTTTGGCTCCACCTCCTACAATTTTATCAGAAGACCTTGCATTGATCATTTCTTTCCTGCAGTAGTTTCCTTTTCCCAACTTGATCCAAGGAAAGATGGAACATGAGGTACGAAGATCAGCCACTTTCTGGAAATAACTGTTACTAGTCATTAGGCATCGTAGTTGCTGCTGGATTTAAAGGGATACAGATATCATGCAGAAATATGAAACCAAGGAACAGGGATTTCTCTCCCCCAAACCTACAGATACAACATATTGATTTGTATGAATGCACAATATAAATTGTACAAACCTTGCAAGAATCCCTTTGAGAATCTGTTCAATAATCTATTGTCAATGCATAATATATTACTATAAGAAGACTAATGGGTAATATACTGCTATAAAAGAGCCTGTACTGTATTGCTAGACTTTATTGTCAAGAGAAAGGATGGACTTGTGTTAAGGCATAGCTTGGGAATTAGAAAATCATGATTGCTATTCCTTGTGTCATCTTGAGCAAAGTCACTTATAGTCACTTTGAGCAAGTCCCCTCATTTTTCCTTGTCTCAATTTACCTCTCTGTAAATGCACTAAAATAATACTTATCTTACAGCACAGTTGTGTTTTGAGGCCAAATTCAGTGATGTTCATTGATGTCTTCATCAAGGTGCTATGAAATTGTAAAGTATTTTGAAATCTGTTTTGAAAATCTGGCCCTGACTGTGAGCGCAGAGCCCTTGAAAATCTGGTCCTGAGCTTTTTGGAAAGTCTGCCCCAAAATGTATAGCATGCACATATTGGGTTCGCTTTTGGGGGTTACATATTCATCATTGGTCACATTGAGCCCTTCTTCATTACCTTCACTAGAGGAAGCCATATAGATGTGCCATCACAGGAGGAGCCCAGAAAAGGAACTACGGCTCCAAATGGGAAGAAGAAATGTGTGCTAGCCCTTTATCTGGTGCAGATTATATCCCTCCCACACCCTACCAGCTCTGCTGGCTGTGTGTTTTGGGAAGCGCAGTCAAGGTTCTGCCTATGCCTTACTTCTCCATAACCATTCCCTCATCCACTTGCTTTTTGAGGGAGTTAGTAAGAGCATGGAGCCTCCTTTTCCCACTGTTCCTGAAGCCAAGATACAATGCAGCCATGCAGGAGTGTGTGTGTGTGTGTTGTTATTCCTTTTATTTCCCTGTGCAGCTGTGTCAGTGCCAGCCTCGAATCTATTGTTATATGTCCTCAGCTCTCTTTAATCTTCAACTGACACACCAATCCCAGCATTATAAAGGTCTATGACTGTGTGTTGCTTAAATATATTCCACTCTTCAGGAAGAATAATGCTTTCCTAGTTCATCCTAGGGAATTTGGATTCTGGTAAACTCTATATACCTGGTCAGCTGCGCTTTCTTAGGCTACTTTGCACTTACAGTGTTTCTGACACAATGTATGTTTTTAAATTTTTTGGGGTATCCTGGTAGCAGCATCCCAGCACCTAAGAAATGAGAGAGACTCGGGCAATGTACAAACTTTACGTATGATATTCAACAGCTTCTAAACAGAACTACATCACAACTAGCATTTAGCCAAGATCTAACTTCCTCTCTGCTCAAGCAGAACTTGTAAAGGGATCTATAATAGCACCATCTATTGATTCACAATAAAATTGCACACTTTGTGCCAAACCTTGTAAACGATGCAAACCTTACTCTTTAGTTTGTTGTATTATTTTAAGCTGATATGGGCTCAGACCCAAACTCTAAATCCAAACCTCCTCAGACTTGTACCCAGACCTGGATCTGAACTATGTGGCTTACACCTATCTCTAATTACACAGATTGCTTTCCTTTCCTATGGAAGATGATGGAGAAATATCACAGCCTGAACCTTTTCCAGGCTGTGTAAAGTATTTTTTCCAAGTCCTGATAATGATTCTTCATTATATTTATAAATATTCTAAGAGATTCCGGTTCCTGATTACTTGCGTGATAATTATACAAAAACAACCCACCTAAGCCTAACACAGGACCAAGATTATGTTAGCTGAGTAGACTGTTCTTGAAAGCAGTGACTCATTTACAGACCTGTGTTCCGCAATAATTTATAAACAAGGGAAGAGAATATTGTCAAGGAAATTGTGGTTAACTGGATTTTCATAATCCTTCCTAGATAGAATGATGTGGGATACATTAAACACAGAAAATCTAAAGAGCAGGAGATGTTTGGCAGTAATGAATCATACAAACTAGGAGTCAATGAAACCTGCTGCATAATCAGATTTCTTTTATATATACACACACGTATAAACAAAAAATACCATTTTGCATGGCTTAGTTTGAACAAATGAACAACTTCAGAGCTAATGGAGTATCATATATTGTTGAGATGGGAGATGCTTTACAATACTGCAGAATAATTTTACACAGAGAGTAAATCCTACTTGCCTTCCTTATATTAGAAGTGTAAATAAAAGCAATGGGGCTACTTGCATGAGGAAGGCGAGAAAGATTTGACCTATCATCTGATATATGAAGTATCTTTACATATTATTACCACATACAGCTAAACATGAAGTGCAACTTGTTAATGCCAAACTTATGTCATGGGGAACAGAGCAGCACAGAATCTTTCCTATGTGCTTTATAAAGATATTTTTCAATAAACTAATAAAAGGCTCATGGACATATGTGCAGATTATAAATTAGCTTGGAGGCAGGTTTTCTGTGTCTGCTAGGGAATCAGTGCCAACATGTATTCACACGCTGTAGCCACAATATACATACTAAAGTAAGTGCCAGTACTTGAAATAGACAACAAATGCAAGTAAGATTATGATGCTGGAACATATTTTCTATCTACTGAAACTAAAACTGGAACCATAAATACTACAGCTGGACGATGCTTGTATAATCTTTGATCTCAGTGGGTAAACCACACCATTAACATCCCCTCTCAGATGTTTGGGTTGTATTAGGCCTACTTCAAAATGTATACATTTGAAAGCTTCTGTATTCCCAGTTGTGACTTTTTTCTGCTCCCTTCCCTTGTTTCCCTGATTAAAATAATTAAAATGGGAGGGGGGGAGGGGAAGAGAGAAATCTTATTTATATATACAGTAACACAGAAATTGCTATACTGGGTCTGATCAGTAATGCTGCAAAGCCAGTATCTGTCTCTGACATTGACCAGTACCAGATGTTTCTAAGGGCTTATTTACATGGCCTGGCAGTTCACAGTTTGGACTACAGGGGTGTGAATAGCAGTGCACACCAAAATGCTGCATTATAACTCCCCTGTGTGGAGGCTGCAGGCACAAACTAAAAAGTTCCTAGTTCGCATTAATGTAATTCTCTTTAAACAGGACTACATTATTGTGACGTAGGCACCTTTTCATTCACAATTGCCGCCTCCACATAGGTGAATTACAGCGCAGCACTTTGGTGTGCACTGCTGTTCACACTCCTATGACTGAACTGTGGGAAGGTAGCCATAGTCTAAGTTGTTTTCTGATGGCACAAACAGTGAGTTAGAAGATTGGATAAGTGATGTAGCCACTCTATCATGGCAGCATCATCTGAAGATGTCAAGTGCATCCATCCATCATCAAGATGATAAAGAGGGGAGTCCATAACCCGACGACACAATCTTTGTTCTTGAGCTCCACAGGGGCAGCAGAGGGAGGTCAAGAAAGAATCTTGTCTCAGACTGTGGCCAGTGTCAGATGCTTCCGAGGACGGTGCAAATAAAGTAAAGTACATTTCTAATCCTTTTTTAAAAAGCATACTCAACTCCTTGCCTCAATATCATTGTGTGATAGTAAGATTCCCAGGTTAGTTGTGTGTTGGGTACAAAACTGTTTCCTTTTAACAATTTTAAATGTGTTGCCTTTTAATTTAATTATCTCCTTGTTTTGTATTAGGGAAAAGTGATTATTATTGTTGATTATGTTTGTTATGGTAGTGCCTACTGACCAGACTAGATCAGGATCTCACTGTGCTGGTCACTTTACAAGTTTGGAGTAATAGACAGTCCCTGCCCCAAAGATCTCACAGTTTAAATAGACAAGGCAGACAAATGGTATGGGAAAGGGATCGAACACACAAGCCAAATAGTAGCATCCAATTCACCTCTTTTATGCCATTCATTATTTTACTGTATGTGCTTCTATCATGGCTGGTCTTATTTATTGCTAAACTAAAATGTCATAATCTTTTATCATGACAGAAGTCTTCCCAAGCTTCTAATCAGTTTTGTCACCTGTCTCTGGAGCCTGGCTATTTCTGCTAAATCCTTTCTGAGAGGGCGTAACCAGAATACAACATAATATTCAAGGTAAGGGCATGCCACTAATTTGCATAATGGCATTATGATATTTTCAGTATTATTTTCTATCACTTTCATGATATAATCTAACATCTTCTTTACCTTTTTCACTACCAATGCAATTGGAGCAGATGGTTTTACTGTGCTGTCTACAATGACACCTAGGTATTTTCCTTGAGTGGTAACTACTGAGTGTGTCTGAGTAGTTCGGATTGCACTGTCCTACATACATTACTTACCATATTATTACAGTACTATTATTTATTACCTGCTAAGCAAACAGTAGGAAAAAATGAAACAACTCAGTGATTTTCTCCACTGGTCTTTGTAAGTAAAGATGGTGGAAGGCTTTCTCCATTTTAAGACATCAGACCTCTGGACCTTTTAAAGTATTATATACTATAAGTTCTTTGTCAACTTTTTGGATACAGAAAAATTTCCATAGACCGAGAAATGGCTATGGAAAACCAAGTCTTGAGAGGCTGCATAATTATTACATACTCCTCAGCTTTCGTGCTTATATTCAGACTCCAATTATGAGACAAATACTTAAGCTTGTAAGCTGAATTCTGAATTTTCCCTTTCCCTTTTTTGAAGCCCTGTCTGAAAGATAGTAGCCATGCTTTCTGCAGTAACTACTAAGGGAAGACTGTCTTTTGACCCTGTTTAAACAGACACTTTGGGTAGTTTTATCTGTAAATAATCCAAAAGACTTTGGCCAGCAGTTCCTAAGGGTAACGAAGCACTATTGTTTGTGGAATAACAACCAATCCAAACTTATTAATGCTCAAGGCTTTTGCCATGGCATATGCATATCATATGCACAGAGATACATAATACATAGCAAAACATAAGCTAGAAAATATTTGTGGAAGAGGTTATATCCACAGGAATTTAGGACACATATTTCTGCACATACCATAGCATTTGTTGTCACAATATTTCTGCTTTTTATTTATTTATTTTGCAAGAGACATTTATGTACCAAAGTGTTTTACTGTGAAAATTATCTTTGCCACAGAATCTTATGCAATGCCCTTTGACAAGCAAATAATCAACGGATGAAATCACATGCCTACTACTGCACCTGCATATTTTCTCTTTGAGGCATGAAAACGAACAGTTCTCCAGATTCCATATTGAGAAGCACTGAGCTGGCTTCCAGGCAACAGACCTGTACAAAATGAGAACGTTTGAGTGTTTTGTGTGAACTTTTATAGAGGATCAGAAAAAAGCTGTTTGGCACAGGTGTTTCTGTAATTGTGAGACACTGGAAAAATTCAGTGTTCGAGGGCACTTGAACTGTGGCTACAGCTGTTCTAACTCATACTGCTACATGCATGGTGTGGTGTTAGAGTTAACATACTTGGTTGTGTAATATAAAGCAAGTAGGAAGGAATATTAGCTTGGCCAATATTTTTTCTTTTTTTCATTTATTTTTCTTTAGTAGAAACTCCATTGGGGCATGGTTGTGTAAGTGCAAAGTAGCTAGGAAGGGAGAATGGCCAAGGCAGCCAGAAAAACCTCCCACCCTCCCTTGGAGGCAGTCACCCACTGACATTGAGGCTCAATGGGCCAGAACTTCTCTCCTGCTGTCATCTCCACATCTCTGCAGCAGAATGCTGAGGCTCAGAACGACTGGGCGAATCGGGCAGGGGCCTTTCTCCTTGGAGGGACAGATCATTTAATTATTCTTTCGCTCCCCAGATGGTGGTGGTGATGAATTTTTCTCTTTCCTGTGTGCTTAGAAGGAGAGTGAGAGTGTTTCAGCTACAAGGCCACTGTGAGTAGGTCTACGCTGCAATTAGACACCTGCGGCTGGCCTGTGCCAGCTGACTTGGGCTCACAGGGCTTGGGCTAAGGGGCTGTTTAATTGCAGTGTAAACATTCAGGCTTGGGCTGTAGCCTGAGTGCTGGGACTAGGGTTGGCAGGCATCTGGCATGGGAGACGTGCTATAACATACAAAAAATTGAGTCTTTAATTTAGATTTAAACTAATCTGGTTCTTCTGATTTCCTGATTCTACTCTCACCTACCTTGGTATAGCTGTAATGACTTCAGTGGAGTTATTCCTTATTCACATTGCTATAGCTGAGGAGGGAATCAGCCTTAATAACACCAGCTGAATACGGTCTCGGTAGAGGATTCTGCTATACGTCTCAGTGGTGAGAAATGGAGGAAGGATGTATGTTATAGATAGATTTAGTTGAAAATCCACTTAAGTTTTTTTGGGCTCTGATTCTCCCCAATAGCCAGATCCTCTTTGGCTTCAACAAAGTCCAATTTGTAGCAACTGAGGATCTGGACTGGCCCTTTGTCTCAGCCATGTATTTGTAGGCCAATCAAGAGCTAAACACAGTAAGATTTCCAGCCTTCACAATATCTGTCTATAATTGTAACTGTATCTGTAGCAACACTTGAAAGGCTTTACACAATGTGTCTGGGGCCTTCCTCAAAGGCTGCACGTGGCTAAGTGGTGACCCCTTTTCAAGAGTTCACAGTGCTTGCCATTGCTTTCTCCTTCAAAAGCTCCCCATCACTGTTGAAACATCCCCTTCAAACATGTTCATCTTTGGAGATTTTGTTCCTCTTTGAAGCTTTTCCTGTTGTTGATGAGGGGGGATTCCCTTCACCTTAATGAAGTTGTGGGTCTCATTTGGACGATTTCTATGTCAATATCGTGTTCCAATTCAAAGATTCCTATGTTATAAAGGAAGACATCACCCTTTGTAAGATTTCCATAGTGCCTGTGTGTGTCATTTCAGGGTTCTATGCCTGAGTGTAGAGATGGAGTGAGAGTTGAGGTCTTCTTTAAAAGATTTTCATGTCTTCTAGGAGTGGATTTTGGAGTATTATCTTCCATGAAGAACTCCCTTGAAGGAGAAAAACTCTTCCTTGCCAGGGTAGTGTTTCTTCTTCAGTCAATGTTTCTTGCATGATGCCATCAATCTTCTTATAGCATCTTATCACAATACATGAAGACTAACATTCTTGTGCCATTTCTCTCTCATGATTCATACCATTTGTATGTGCAATTCCAGCACCAGTAGGAACTTGCCAAATGTATGTCAGATGTCTTTAAAAAGGTAGACTATTGTTTATATAAAATAGGAACAGTTGCTTAAATTGTTGTTCAGTAGACATCTTCTTTTTACCAAACCATCACCCTTTTATATTTAAGGATCATACTGTTGGATGCTGATTAATTGTACTTTCTCACCTCTACTACTATTCTAATAAACAAGGAGAGCTATAGACCAATCCCTCTGCATGGGTTGGATATTTTATTCCTTTCTGGACTGGAAATGTGTTATTTTCTATTCTTATTCCTTTAGCAGGCATGCATATAAAAAGACTACCATTTATTTTATGAACGTATGGTATAGTGCACACATCTGTTCATTTAACTGTATTGTATAGTTACACTACAGCTGTCTTTGGGGTTGAAGTCAAATCAATTCTGCAAACCAAACCTCTCCCCTTTTGCCTATTTCCTTTTCTCTCATTTTTTTTACCCCCTGTAGCTGTCTCATAAACTTGTTGGATTTAATTATTTAAATTCTTGTTTAAAGTTTGAATTCACTGCCCGGTGAATTTCTGGAGAGTAGCATAAGAAAAGAAAAAAAAAGTGGATTTTAAAACAGAAACCAACTTGGATAATGAACATTTTGTTTAACAATACAGTAGTCCATTAAAATATATATGTCGCTTCTTTCCTAACGAAACAATATTTCATAGTGAAAATATTTCAAAGTGAAAACAGCAGCTTATGTTACAATCATACAGTAAAAGCAAAGATAACTACATTGCAATTGGGCTTGTGACAACTCAAAGACCTATGTTGTAAGAACCTGGTTTAGTCAAAAGTTGTAATAATACTTAGATATTTGCCTATGGACCCTTGTAAAGTGAGGTATCTGTAGCTGACCTTGCTGTCTCCTGTGGGATCTTACATATAGGGAAGATCCTGGAAGAATCAATGAAGAGCACAGCAGTGATGTCAGAGGACAGAAACTTGACCTCTTAGATGATTAGCATGGTATGAATACTTTGATACTAAGACAGCGAGACAGGAAGATTTCAGGAATATCATGGAAGAAGGGATGCAGATGAGATCACAAAAAGAATCCAAATTGTCCCATTTGGAGGAAGTTTTATAAAGTTATAATAATAATAATCATACCTACTTTTATCAGTGTTTTTCATCAGTAGATCTCAAAGCACTTTACAAGGGATGTCAGTATCCTCATTCCCATATTACAGCTTAGGAAAGTGAGACACAGGGAGATGAAGAGACTTGCCCAAGGTCACCCAGCAGGTCAACTGCTGAGCCAGAAATAAAACTCAGATCTACTGAGTCTCAGTCTGGTCTTCTATAGATGTGGAAGTAGTCAAGAAGAGAGAAGGAAGAGCAAAGATATAGATATAGGGGGGCTTGTAAAGCCCTGAAATTGAGGGAGATAAGTTTAATTGGATGTAGAGGGTAAGGAGAAAACAATGAAAGGATCTGGTGAGCAGTAGGTGAGGAAAATGATTTTAGCATATGCCCTTTCAATGGAGTGAAGGCAAACAAGATGAAGTGCAGGGAAACCAGACAGAGATGACTATGTAGTAGACTGGATTTTAGAGGCAGGAAGGAAAAGATGATATTTTAGGTAAGTTACAGAGAAAGAATCAATAGGCTAGAGCATTAGTCTGCCTATAGGGGTGGGGGGGGTGGAGAAACAGGAGCTGAAGGTGGCAGAGAGAGCTCTGGTGACTAGAAGGATAGTGAAGTGTATCCAAAATGCTTTTAAGCATCCAATAATGGTAAAGGGAGAGAGAAATTAATGGGTGAAGAGAGATGTTTTCAAAGGCATTTGAACCAAGAGAGATGAGTATGTTTATTTTGTAAGAAATATAAATTCCGATGGCAAGCTAGTCACCTGCCCGTACTACAGCACAGAGGAAAGTTAGAGAGTACCAGGAGGTCACAGCAAAGGAAGGAGAGCAGTGTCTTTGGGGCTGCTGCTTCTCTTCCATACATATGGGTAGGTAGCAGGCAGGACTTGCTCTAGCCTCAGAATGCACTGGCCAGTGCAGCTGAGCGAGGTGGAGGGAGAAGTAGTTTGTTACTGGTATAAACTAGTAGAGATTTGTTCAATTGGCCAGCCAATGAAGTCAAATAAAAGATTCCTATTGAGTTCAATGGGTATTAGATCAGGGACAGCAACTTACTTCTCTACAGAGAAGTCACTGTCACTTCTATGGACTGCCTCTGGGGTGGTGCATCTACATATCATGCCCTTATTGAGGGGCAAATGTAATATTAGAATTTATCCCTCTAGCATTAGCCTAAGATAGCTAACACAGTAAAGCCATGTACTTTCTTGCCTGAAAGCTTGTGTCTACAATAACTTCTCAGAAGTTACCTCTATACAATAGAACACTTATTAAGACCATAAAAGCCAGTGCAGAATTTTAATAAAAAAAGGAGCAGAAAAAATGCTGAGGAACATTTTACCATTGGTATGAAAAAAAGACACACCAGATTCAAACTCACAAAAACATCCAGTCCATAGGAATTACCAACGTCCTGAATTATTCTCAAACACAATGAATATTACACAAAACATTTGTTTTCACATGTTTAATTATATTAAAAAGTAATGAAAAAATAATTAGTTTTTATGCAATTACTATCAGTCTGTAACCTAGAACTTTTTTCAACATTTGAATGTTTTAATATAAACCAGTCATACTGGGTTAAGTAAAAAAATATGTTCAGAATGAAAATAATCCCCATAATGTGCCGTGTTTTCTTTTACAAGCCTCAAATAGCTTCCATTCTACTAACAGCTTTATATCTTTATGAATGTGTATAGGAAATGTTTGTAGCATAACGATGTATGGTGATTTTTTATATCACTGCATGGACTGTATTCTGGTGCTTTGTTAGACATATTGTACCGTTCATTATGTATAGCATTCTTTAAAAGTCCTACTGACTATAATTTTGGTTCTTAGTCAATATATGGAGGCCCTCTGGTTTTAGGTTTTATTTATATTTTTTCTTAAATTTGGATTAAAAAAAAACAGGTAAAACAATTGTGCTAAAATTCTGGTGTTTTTGCACAAAAGGGGTATATTCTGTCAACCATGTTTATGACCTGGATTTTTAGAAAATTTCACATCATAACTGAGTATGCCAGTGACCAAAGGAATGTTTAACGAGGCATTTACACAGGCCGTTACTGTAATGTTGGGCACAATCCCACTTCAGAGTACAGGACAGTCATGCACTCTTCTGAAAATCTATAGCTGTGTTTTTAGACTATTAACAGTGAAGTTTCAGAAGTGTGGCCTCTCTCCTATGAATGCAAGCTATCTGCATTTTCAGGCCCACATTTGAATTGCTGGCAGGAGCCTAATATGCTCATTGTACCTACTAATTGAGTGCAGGTACAAATCAAGTAGTAAGAAGTGCAGTTATTCATATTTGTACCTGGTGTTCATTTTTTAGACACAAGATATGCCCAGCATAAATCCTTTCCTCAGAGCCCCTCATTGGACACTTCATTGTGGGAGCTTCACAGAAAAAAACACCTGAATCTGAAACATCGGCCAATACACATGACCCATACTCAATTCCTTCCCTCATAAATATTTGACTTTTCACACAAGAAGTCCAACAAAGGACTGCAAGGCTTCATAGTCAGCACCCACACCTCTGAACAGAGAACAGCTGAATGGTTAGCTGAAATGAAACCAGGTAAAAAAGTGGTAGTGCTGGTGAGAAGAGGAATGAGCTTCAAAAAATTGAATGGTCAGTAGCTTTGGGATCCTTCTGGTCTCACTGATCTGAAGACTCAAGTAATGATGACCTCTAGAAATGCCTTCTTCCGATTATATCCTGGTAGAAGATTACACCTAATTCTCAATAGATATGGATTTGGCGCTGTTTTCTGCTTCAATTGTAGATGGGATCATCAGTAAGTGGGATGTTATTCAATAGGGAGCCAACATAGTGGCTGAAAAATTTGTATAATGGCACTGGTTCTGTGTTGAAGAACAGATCCACTTTATAGTCTTGTTGCTAATCTTCAGCACTGACAATGGGTTAGGTCTCAGCTACTTGGGAGACTAATATTCTCTCAGTGACCAGAATGTTCCATAACAACTGCACTCCTCTAGAACAGTGGACCCTTCCAACAACGATAAGGACTGTGGGAGCCACAGATAGAGCTTTTTCAGTGACCATCTCAAGGTTTAGTAATTTTTTTCCTCAAGACATCAAAATGGCCTTGAAGCTTACTGCTTTCAGATTGTAGTATAAAACTCATCGCTTTGTCCTAGCTTTGTCCAAATAATTAAACTCCTGATACCTAATGTCAACACCTTTCTCTGCCATCAAATAGTAGGGAGAGAGAAACTTTCCGCTTGTTTACGTTATAAGGCTGTCAGGTATTATGGTGATGAGAATAGTATGAATAGAAAAGTGGCTAAAACTGAGCTATTATTTATATTCCACATAATGGTGTTTTGAAAATTAATTATGGTGATATTAACATAACTAAGGTTGGCGTCAGCCTTCTGTTACTGAATTAATTTTTGTAACATGCTTTGAGAGTCTCAGAAGAACGATGCTACAATATATTGATTGAGTGAAAAGTGTGATTATTACATTTATTATCTTATTACCTTCAACTTGATCTTAATAATAAATGGAATAGCAACATTCATGTAAAAACATTCTATGCTTTGCAACATGAAGCACATGAAGGATTATTTTGTCAAGCAACTTTCTTTTTTCCAAATTAAAAGCTAATTACCTTTCAAGGCTTTCATTTTTCTTCTTTGTCTTTTCAGTGAGAGAAGGCAGGAAATCAGTCATGATTCATACCATTTTGGGGTGTGTGGCTCTCTGACGAGTTCTGATTACAAAGTTGAGCCCACTTGTATAACCAAAACATCACATAGGATGTTTTCAACTTCATTCTTTTATTAATCACTTCTTAGTTCTTGTAAATAGTCTACACAAGTACATCCTCAATACGTCATAGGGACTCCAGTGAGTAACTGGTGGTTCAGCTGTGAGAAATGTTGCCCATTACATTTTTATGTCTTTTCTCATCATCGTGGTGCTTTCTTCCCATTCTATTTAATTTGTCCGAGGCAAATGTTTTGACTTTAGAGCCTTCATGCCAAACTTTTATTATTTCCAGTTATTTTAAAATATATTTTTATTTCTAAAAGAGGGACTAGCTCAGTGGAGAAAGCTATTAAAAACCAAAAATGTATATAGAAAGAAATCTATTCAAGCAATATTCCTCCCTTTGATGAAGACTTTTAGGGTTTATTGGAGATTGTTGGTATTTCAGTAATAGTTTTCTCCTTCTAAATACAGCTGCTTCTTCTGCCTGATTTTGCAGAGAAGATATAAATCTTGTGTATATGACATCACAGTTAGTTCCCATGGAAATAACTATGCTATCACGACTACAACAATTATGATTTCACTGCAGGACCAAATAAGAGGAGAAAATATGTTGCCAGTGAGAAAATGTTCCTTTTAAAAATAAATCTATGTAATAATTTTAAAAGGTTAAAAAATTACTGGTTTTACCTGTTGAACGAGCACCAACAATATGCTGCACAGATGTGCTACACAATATGCTAAAATGAGACATTCCTTGCCCCAAGGAGCTTACAACCCGATTTAGAAACATTATACAGCAAGCATAAAATACACCTGGCAAGAATGCAGACTTGAAGCAGAGGCCAGGTTGATGACTGATCATCACTGAAAGGCTTGGTGGAAGAGCTGTGTTTAACAGAGGAGTTTGATAAAAGAGAGGATTAGCTGGAGCATTAGCTGGAGCTGGGCCATTGAAGCTGCAGGCACTTAGCACATCTCAGAAGCAGGCGCTACAAGAAGCAGTTTCAAGCATAAAGGGAAACATAGAAGAAATTTCCATGGTGTAGAGAGACAGTGCAAAGGAGGCAGCTAGGAGTGGGGTTTGGACAGAGCAAAGGGAGTGAGAGCATGAGTATGTGGAAACAAGGGCAGAGTTGTAATCAAGTGCAGTTGAGAAAGGCTTTGAAGCAGAGAATGAGAAGTCTGACCTCGATGCAGAATAGTCAGGAAAGCCAGTGATTCAGAGGGGAGTGATGTGTTTCAGAGTGTTGAGGGAGGAAGGTGAGTTTGGAAGAAGCGTTTTAGATCTGGAGCTGAGCAAGACGAAGAGCAAGGAGAGTGAGAAGGAAGAGGTTGCAGAAGTGACCAAGCTGTGAAGTGACCAAGGCATGGGCAAGGAGGAAAAGGGCAGACGTTGAAGATAGCGTAGAGGAAAAACAGCAAGATTTGGTAGGAGCTTGGAAGTGAAGGGGAGTCTCACAGAGAGAGAAGGGTGGGGAAACAGAAAATGACACTAAGCCTGATTTTCCTCTCACACTGCTGTAAATAAGGAATATCTTTAATGAAGCCAATGAGTTACAAAAATGTGAAATTGGGGGAGACAAGGTAACTGTGTTTGTGAGTCCAGAAGATAGGAAGGTTACTGGAGTGGTTGACTATGATATTGAAAGGAGCAGGAGAGAAGATTTGGGATCAAAGACAAGATTTCAACATACTGAGTTTGAGATGAGAACAGGCCATCCAAGAGGAGGTTTTGGAGATCATAGAATCATAGAATATCAGAGTTGGAAGGGACCTCAAGAGGTCATCTAGTCCAACCCCCTGCTCAAAGCAGGACCAATTCCCAGCTAAATCATCCCAGCCAGGGCTTTGTCAAGCCGGGCCTTAAAAACCTCCATGGAGATGTTATTGTGAGATTTGGTGGAGGGGGAGAAGTTGGGATGGGTAGGAAAGTAGATTTGGGAGTAACCAGCATAGAGACAGTAACTAAAGCTATGAGAATGACTGAAGTCGCACCATTATAGACTTCAGGATATGCAGTTTTCTGACTCTTATTGTGACTTTAAGTTCTGGAACTCCCCTTAAGTGGCAGAGTTCAAAACTAGTCAGCTCAAAGTCTGTTGAAGATTGAAATTGCTGTACATTAAAATGGCAGAATAGTAATATACATACATATATATACTTATGGCACTTTCCCCTCCGTTCCCGAATAGGTTCATTGCAAGGTCCCTGTCTCTGGGTGGCTGTGGCAGAAGCTTTCCACCCTTGAGTTAAATGACTTCCATACCACTACAGAATGACAAAATCTTTGTAATATCCCCTCACCTTTTAGACAACCAATATAGAATACTCTGTCACTAATTTCTAACTGCTGCCTGGCGCAAGTCAGAGATCATACATTATACCATCAAACTTTTCCCAGGTTCCATACAGTATTCTTACTTCCACTGGCATAGCTCCATACATTGCCTTAGATGTAGCTATGCCAACTTATAATGTCTGAGAATTGCATCCATTGCTACTACTTAGTTGTCCATGTTTGGAGTGGCAGTGCAGCTACGCCCTGCATACACTAAAGTTATGGTGGGGACAGGTGAAGTTGTAGTGAAATCTATTCTGTTATTATTGTAACACAGCCTTGCAGAATTATCATGGCAATTTACCAGTCCAGACATACAAAACATGCTTGCTTGCCCTTGGTTATGAGGATGATACTAATGAAAAAAAATATGATATTCCACTTATTTGTAAAACAAATAAATAAATACATAAAATTTAATTTTGCAGGGCTGTTGTAAGATCTGTGATAAACAATGCTTTTAAAAAGCATGTATTATACCTGGCCACATGTCAGTAACACATTCAAATACTGACCCAAATCATTATTAATTCCTTTAGTATTTTTGTAATAATATTAACCATGATGAATTCATTTGTTACTTATATGGATGTCATAAGTACTTTATCAGATTTCCAACTCAATTCATTATTAATTACGTTTACCATTATTTTAAAGAGTTACCCAGATGTGCTTATGATAGAATTAAGGTAAACAATGACTGATTCTTGGAGGTTATGATTAGAGCAGCTCTACACAATTTGACAAAACCTCATATGCCTTTAAATATAAAGCACCTGCCAAACCACATGTGCACCAGACTTCTCAAATTCCTCCTCACTCATTAGTGCAGAAAGGTTGGTATAGCAGAGGCCTAGCCCATAGTTTAAAAGTCAGTATACAGCAAAGTACATTCTTTCCAAAACCAGGCATATTTCCTCTTCAAAAACCATAGATTCTGTAACAGCAACTTTTAGTGAACCACTGGTTCTCTGATTTAAATATTATTGTCTTACCGCCCTCAGTTTTTTTCAGCTGGTACATTACACTCTGACACACAAATAAGACATTGCATACAAATGTACTGGTTTCATTCAATCATAGATATTAGCGATGGGAAATGCCTATAAGATCATATAGTCTATAAACATGCCAATGCAGGGTTTTCCCCTACTTTATATTTAATACTGTTTAGTCCATCTAATTTTGAAACTTTCCAGTGATAGGGTTTCACCACTTCCCTAGTGGAACTATTCCAAACCTAATATATCTCATTATCAGGACATTTTTCATCCTAATCTTTCTTTCTTTCAGTTGCTGCAGACTTGGTGTTTACACCCTTTGGATATCTGTGAACTTTTATAATGTTCTCCCCATCTCCTATTTGCCCAAGTTCCATGAGCTAATCTAATGGAGTTTTACAAATGATTTAATAAATACTGGACAACCCTGTTTACAGAAATGTCTGGGGAATATCTGAAACCTTTGGCTAAATGAGTTTTTGGATGTTTGGGTGAAGCTGGACTGGTCTGCTACATATGAAAAGGCTGCTCCCAGTCCCAGAAAAAAGTGAAAATGAGAAAGACAGCTGCTTTGCTAAGCTTAAGCTCTGGACCTTACGCTTAAAGCTAATTGAACACCAGACCACTGTGCAGTCTGGCTGACTTTAAAGGAGCTGTAATCTCAGCCCATTTGCAAAGCTGGCCATAATTCTCATTCAGTACAATCCCAAAGTTTTCCTTAACTGGAGTTTGGTGTAATGGGAAAATATGTAACTTCTAAGTAGGGTGAAAATCTCCTTTGAAAGAATAAGGGGGAAAATCCTGGCCCCACTGAAGTCAATGGGAGTTTTTCCATTGGCTTTAATAGAGCCATGATTTCACCCAAAAACATTTATGCATAATACTCCCATTAGCCAAATTGGAGCTACCTGTATAAATACTATTTGCATCTAAAAATGGATAGAACTCCTAGTGACTGAGCTGTATGTATTTTATTTTACTGATATCTAGAACAATTTGTTTTCTCCAACATTGATTTGCTTTACTAAAATAATTAAAAGAAGCACTTCCACTTTCATGCTGTTGTAACTTATCCACTCTGATACTAGTTCATTCACAGAAAGCGAGAAAACCAGTTGTGAGGAGAAAAAATAATCCTCTAGGAAGGAAGGAGGGTCACATGGCTACAGCACAGGCCTAAGGAATAGGAGATCTGGTTTCAGGTTAGCCTTCCTGTGTGATCTAGGGTAAATCAGTGGGAGTTGTGGTTCTCTGAAAATAAGGCCAATTTATGGATTTCTGGTCTATTCTATCCAGATTTTCATAAAACCTCATCATTATAGTCTCTGAACACCTTCCAGCAGTGCTCTAAGGACCCAATTTTTAAAGGTATTTAGGTCCCTAAAGATGCAGATAGGAACCTAGTCAGATTGGGATGGCAGAACTGAGGGGTGGGTAGGGGGAGCTAATGCCCCCACAATGGAAATATTGTGGTAGTTCAGCCCCTATGTAAACGTACACATTCCTGGTGTGGGGTGGAGCACATGGTGGTGAGAGTGGGACCCAGAGGGGCTGGAGTGGCCACCATGGGGCTTGGGATAGGGACAGGGAACAGGGGCTAGGGTGGGCACTGCTGCACCCAGGATTGGACTGGGGAGCAGGACCGGTGGGGCTGGAATGTACCCGGAAGCAGGTAAGACCCTCCACGGAACGCCTTCCTACCTCAGAGTCAGCACCCTGCCACACCCTGGCCTCTGCTCACTCCTTCGCCTATCCCTCCACCCCCAACATTTGCAAGGAGCTTCTGCCCCCTGGAGTTGGATTTTCAAAAGCACCTAGGCACCTCATTCCCATTGAAATCCTTTAAAAATCTGACCCTAAGTGACTTGCCTAGCATTTGTCACACATTGCTCTTTCTTCCTTCCTTCCTTCCTCTCCCCAGGAAAAAATAAAATATTTTCTTTTTATTTAATACATTAGATGCATACTGTGCTATGGGTTTATAGCAGCAGAGGCAAGGTGGAAGAAATACAGTAGACAGCGGTGAGGTTTGTGGTTTAGAAGTCCTTTATTGCTGACCTGCTGTACTATGCTATGCTGTTTTGTACATTGTGCTAGGTATATATAGAAGGAGGCTTAGGTTATTCAGTAATGGCATCATGACTCCTTTTAAAGCTTTTAAAACGAGATGCTTTTATGTAGTATGCTGCAACAATACTGTAACAAAATACCTTGTAGTTTTATGTCTCCACATATTCACCCCTTCCTATCTTCTCCAAGCAATCCCCAAAGAGAGACTTATGGGGGGCTGAGAGAAAAGGAGAATGTACCAAGGAGAAAACTAGACCCCTGTGGGAACAGGATTTTCCATTTCATGGGAAATTCCAAAAGTTCAGATTTTTTTCTATTCTGCAACAAAACAAAATCATACAAAAATAGAAATTTCCTGTTAAATGATATTCTGGAAAAAAATTCATTTTGGGTTGATTAAAACATTTTATTTAGATAAAATCAAAGCATTTTATTCTAGTTTAGACCTGTTAAAATATACAAGGAATTTTGTTTCGAAAAGAAAAATCAAAACTTCTGTTTTAAGTTGTCAAAATAGGACATTTTCACAGTATTGAAATGCTTCATTTCATTTTTTTTAAACAAAATTTCATCACAATTGACGTGTTTTTCAAAACATATCAATTTCAACGAAAATGGCATTTTTTGTCAAAAAATAGTTTTGACAAAAATTTTTTGACCAGCTCTTGATGTAACACCCCTTTTTCCTTGTTCCTTGTCTGAGTTCATGGGCACAGACTCCCCCCACATGCCGGCAATCAAAGGGAAACATAGGGCCAAATTTTATTGTACTATATGTTTTATCTTGACACTTATAATGCAAAAGAGCTATATAGATAACCCATGTGATCAAAATCAGCAAAGTGTTCTTTGGGCCTGATTCTCTCACACACATGTGTAACCATTGCTTGAGATTTATTTTGATGTAAGTAAGAGGAGAATTAGACTGCCTACATGTACTTCAAATTCAGACCAATGATTTTGGGTTTAGTTGATGGTGGTGGCCTGTGATATACAAGAGGTCAGACTAGATAATCTAGTGGTCTTTCTGGCCTTAAACTCCATGACTCTATTTTTAATAGCTATAAAATATTAACTCTTGTTTTTCAATACATTCAAACTTTTTTTGTATAGATGGGCCCAAGCCAGGACACCACATCTAAGTGTCCTCTGTTTCTGAAGAAATATAGATCTGAACTTTACAGCTTGTATCTATCTCTAGTTTTATATTATAGTTCTGACCTATAGAAAATGTTAGAAAGACAAGGCGGGTGAGGTAATTTCTTTTATTAGACCAACTTCTGTTGGTGAGAGAAACAAGCTTTTGAGCCACACACAGCTTCAGGGCTCGAAAGGTTTTCTCTCTCACCAACAGAAATTTGTCCAAGAAAATATATTACCTCACCCACCTTGTCTCTCTAATATCCTGGGACTGACATGGCTACAACAACAATGCATATTGTAGAACATATGTCAGAGTCTCAGACATAAAAGCCTTATATATGATACAGATATGGCTGAATAAAACATAAAAGCTTTAACTAGAAGCTGAAATTAAAAAATAATACTTGCATTATATTACTTAGTTTTGGAACTGATGTATCACTTTATATTCTAATATAAATGTTTAATAACAAAGCCCTAATCTTCCTAATAAGATGGTCTTGTTATTTATTGTTGTAGTTCAAAATACATTTCAAAAATGTTTATCAAGTTCAGTTCTAATGATGAAAAATGTGGATGATTCACGACTATTATGTTTAATTTTATTTTTCAAAATGTACCTTTCACCTCACCACAAAAACATCCACTCACAGTGTTCTAGCTTGAACCATTTTCTGAAACCAGGCTCCACTTCCCTGTGTAGCATGCATGACTTACTTGGACTGGCTAAGCTCATTCCCAAAAATCTCTTGGGCATTAGCATTAAGAATTCTATCTGCACTGGGCTCACTGGGAACCTATATGAACTCTTTATGCAGAGGGAATACTTATGACAATGTCTTTATCTCTTCTGCTGGGACACTGGCCTATGGCTTTTTTGAAAAAAAAATTTGTTTGCTTACTTTTGTTTTAAAAATTCTGGGACTTTTTTTTCCAGGCTAAAACCAAAGTCAACACCATTGAACCCTCTTTTGTTTCTTTATTGATGGTCCTGTAATAAAATAGAAAAGGGTTTTCAAAAATGTGTTTGTTATTATAACTTTACCCTAATTCCTCCCAAATAGGAGATGGCTCTGAGTGGTCTTAAGGCACGGAAAGTTCCTAAAGATCTGAGGGAGTTAAAGGAATTAACATTGCTTCCTAAAATACCCAGCCAGCCGTTCTACTGAAAGAAAACAAAAATAAACAAAATGCTTCAAGAAGTCAGTGGTAATAAGAACCTTTTCTTTTTTATTTGCCCTTACTTCATCCAGATTTTATCCTTCCCCTTCTTTCCTGATCAGTGAATTGTCAGTACAAAAGTTGCTGAAAGAGCAGCATGGCTGGTATTATCCTTTGGAAAACACCTTAGTGCTTTACTTCAACAGGGGCAGACCCACAGCTGTGGTGAATTGTTCTAGCTCAATGGAGCACCCAATTCTTTGACACTATGAAGTTTAATGAAATATCATGGACTAATAATTCACTTATGTTATCATGTTTTCTTCACATAGTGCTCATTGCTAAATGCTATAGCTTGCCTGCGTTCTGGATGTGGAATGTCCATCGAAGCCAAGGGAAATTTTGCATACTAATTGATGGCCTTGTGTAAAACTTAAAGACTCACCAAAAAGATCATCAGAAATTCTGATATCTGTGTAACCACCATGATTCAGAAAAACAAAACACAAATGGGAGGCAGATCACTGCTTTAGTGACCAAACCACAGGAAACTGCTGTTTTGCCCTGTTAAATTGAATGTGTGTTATGCTTAGAGCTGGGCAAAATGTGCAAGTTTCATCCCTCAGGAGTTCATCTGAACATTTGACTTGGTTTTAATCCCTATAGGTTTTTCCCACCTGACACCAGAAGCTTTGCTTAGAGTTTTGAGTTTGAACAAATCCAACAATAATATCACCTATAAATCTGTAAGCAACCACTACTTATGTGGCGTTTCAGCATGACATGGTTCATCAATAATATTGAACTGTTTTACATAAGCAAAGCCACAAATGTCATACCAACATTTTAACTAAACATTGCAAAAGCATGTTGTGTTCTTTAGTATTGGGTTCATATATTTTTTAAATTTAAAAATCTGTCTCTGTTTTGATTTAGGCTGCAACAGAAACAGAGTTGGCAAGTTTAAATGTACTTTGTGTAAGCTTTGCTTTCCCATCCTTGGTGCAGGACCTATTGAGGCCACTTCCAGTCCTACATATCTATGATGCTGTGATCCTCTTTTCTGGAGGTCAAAACACCACCTCTATGATGGACATATCTTCTGGCCCACTGATTGGCCTTATGTAGCGATAGTGCTATAATACTCTACATCCCCTTTCATTGTGCTGCAATCCACCTTTGAATTACTAACACTGTAAATTCCTCTAATCTCTCTGAATGCTGAATCCCTTCTGGCAAACACCCAAATGTGTCAGTCTCAGATCTGGGTGTTGAAAATTCTTTTCTGGGACAAAAAAGTCCTGGGATTTCTACCTGTCTGCCCTAATGATGTAGCTTTTCATGATTTAGATGGGTGCCTCCCATTTTAAAGGCCTGTGGCCAATGAGTAAAAGAATGAAGTCCCAGGTCCCAGCCCCTTTCACTGCTATGGTGTCACCAGAGCAGGCTGACTCAGCTATAGTTTGACCTCAGGTTGACCTCAAAGTTCTCAGGCTGGAGGAAATAAAATTAAGTAACAGCTAAAACATACAAACAGGTCATCTAGCCTATCTTTTTTAATATACTGTTTTGCTCAGATGTGCAATACTTAGGAGCAATCAAGCATTTCACATCCACACAGGAACACATTTATGGCATTAAAATGAATAATCTTGCCCGTGTTCTGGATATTCTTCCCCTCCATTGACTGAAGTACAAAACACATGGAGAGCAGTTGTCTAGCTGTAGCTTTTCTTTAGGTTTGTTATAGCAAAGTTGTCTCTTGCCTTATGCACCTTTGCAGGGGAAGCAAGGGGGCATAAAGTTCCTGTTTAATCCCCTTCACGTGTGACCACATCATCCTATGCAACTGGTCAGCAAATGAACAGGCAGGAATGGGGAATAGTTGGGTGACCCACTGGCTAGTTAGCACGGAGTGGGAAGTAACCTGCTTTTGGCATTTGAGCAATAGTAAATTACATAGCTCCCGTATAAGTGGGGAACCAAGGAACAGCCTGCTTCTGTAATTAGGCTAGAATTAATAGATTCATAGATTCTAGGACTGGAAGGGACCTCGAGAGGCCATCGAGTCCAGTCCCCTGCCCTCATGGCAGGACCAAATACTGTCTAGACCATCCCTGATAGACATGTATCTAACCTACTCTTAAATATCTCCAGAGATGGAAATTCCACAACCTCCCTAGGCAATTTATTCCAGTGTTTAACCACCCTGACAGTTAGGAACTTTTTCCTAATGTCCAACCTAAACCTCCCTTGCTGCAGTTTAAGCCCATTGCTTCTTGTTCTATCCTTAGAGGCTAGGGTGAACATGTTTTCTCCCTCCTCCTTATGACATCCTTTTAGATACCTGAAAACTGCTATCATGTCCCCTCTCAGTCTTCTCTTTTTCAAATTAAACAAACCCAGTTCTTTCAGCCTTCCTTCATAGGTCATGTTCTCAAGACCTTTAATCATTCTTGTTGCTCTTCTCTGGACCCTCTCCAGTTTCTCCACATCTTTCTTGAAATGCGGTGCCCAGAACTGGACACAATACTCCAGTTGAGGCCTAACCAGCGCAGAGTAGAGCGGAAGAATGACTTCTCATGTCTTGCTCACAACACACCTGTTAATACATGGGGGGAGGGATAGCTCAGTGGTTTGAGCATTGGCCTGCTAAACTCAGGGTTGTGAATTCAATCCTTGAGGGGGCCACTTGGGGATCTAGGGCAAAATCAGAACTTGGTCCTGCTAGTGAAGGCAGGGGGCTGGACTCAATGACCTTTCAAGGTCCCTTCCAGTTCTAGGAGATGGGATATCTCCATTAATTAATTATTAAATCCCAGAATCACATTTGCTTTTTTTTGCAACAGCATCACACTGTTGACTCATATTTAGCTTGTGGTCCACTATAACCCCTAGATCCCCTTCTGCCGTACTCCTTCGGAAAGTAACCTGATGACATTGACATTGAAGTCAATGAAGACCAGCTGAGGAGCTGGTCCAGAATGTTTAATTGATGGCATATATGTCTTAAGTTATTATCTAGAAAAAAGTAAACTGGTTACTTCTCATGTATTAGACTTTACATTTGGGGATTAGAGTGCCTTGTCATACTGGCAGCTCTGGACACTCCACAACAAGTACATTTTTCAGTGTGTTTACACAAGTACAACATATACTGTGACAGTGCAAGCTATACCTCACCACCTCTCCAATGTACCTCAACTTCAATCTGGAGGACTGACTTTAAGGGTAAGGTTAATTCAGTCTCCAAATTCATTCAGGCTCTCTGTTGAAATTGCCTACAAGAATGCAACTTTTGGTCTCCTTGCAGGTTATTTCAAATCACTCCACCTCCGAAGAGTGCTGTATACAAAAAGTCAATAAATATTATGAATAGTTTCATGATGTGGACACTTTTCCAATGGGAATTTGACTGAGATTGTGCAACATGTAGCCATCAGATAGTAACAATTTATGATCACCACAACACGGGCCAGATTCAAAGCAGCAATCTACAACATATCATATTGCTAAGCCACTGAGCCATCAGTCCCTGCTGTATTTCAAGCTTATTTTCTAAATAATTTGAAACTTCTGAAAATTCCACTAGTCACCTATCAGCATCTTTAGGCACCTAAATACCTTTAAAAATCTTTTCCAAAGCCTCCTATCCTTCAATCCTCTAATCCTTATACCTGGGTGGTATACAGTAGTGTTCCATTCTGGTGTAAGAGCCAACTTGTCCAGATCCCATTGCAGGATCAGGGCCTCCATAAGCAAGTACAATTAGAGAAACATGGAACACACCATAAACAGGGAATCCGTCTCTCAGCTGCCAAAAGTGCAAATCTGGAAGCATTACTCATGACTCAGAATTACTCATTATCCAGACCTTCTTCACATGTGTTGCATATACTTCTTGGGTGGAGGTTTTAAAAAGATGACAGAAAAATCTGAATCCTTCCTGGGGCTCATTGGAAATTAAAGAATATTACACCGATTATTTATTATTCATCTCAAACATCACAAACTAAAAGTTATCCATACAAAACATCTAATACAAACATAATACAGGGTTCAAAGTAAAAAAAAAGTTAGAATAGCTGAATGTTTGTAGTAGCTGAAGCTGTGGAGTTGGAAAAGTTTTATTACAGTATCCTCAGGACAAACTTTAAGTATGGAAATATTTCATATTACATTTATCTACTTTAATGATATAAATGGGCCCCATTGCCCTAGTATATCAGATCCTCACCACACACCCCTGTTAGGTTATTAGAATCATAGAATCGTAGTACTGGAAGGGACCTCAAGAGGTCATCTAGTCCAGTCCCTTGCTCTCATGGCAGGACTAAGTATTATTAGATCATCCCTGACAAGTGTTTGTCTAATCGGCTCTTAAAAATCTTCAATGATGGAGATGCCACAACCTTCCTAAGCAATTTATTCCAGTGCTTAACCACTCTGACAGTTAGGAAGTTTCTCCTAATGTCCAACCTAAACCGCCCTTGCTCTAATTTAAGCCCATTGCTTCTATTATCCTCACGTTGCAGCTGAGAAACTGAGCCACAGAACAAAGAATTGAACTGAGATCCTCCCAAGGCCCAGGCTGGCTCCCTAAACATTGAACCATCCTTCCTTTTGTAGGAAATGTGCCCTTCTGTAAAGCACAATATAGACCAAAAGGCTAGATATGTCATGTCAGTTCACACCAACTCAATCTGAGCTATACTGATACAGACATAGGAGCAGGGGTGCTGGAACAATTTTTATAGTGGGGTGCTGAGAGCTATTTAACCAAACCGTAAACACTGTAGATAATGGAAACTACTTCAAGCCAGGGAGTGCTGCAGCACCCCCAGCACCCTTAGTTCCAGCACCTATGCATAGGAGAACATAATTAATTTTTCTCCAGTTATCAGGATTTATATATATATAAAGACAGGGATATATGTAGTCAACATAACACAGCAGGTGTACTACTTAAAAGTGTTAAGCCTGGTCTATGCTCCATGATTGGGCTGATGGAAGCTGTCTTGTGTCGACATAACTGTGAAAGTGTCTTCACTTAAATTTGGCTCCTGCTGATGTAAGTGCCTCTCCATGCTGATTTAATAACACCACCTCCCTCAGTGGCATAGAGTCACGGTCGATGTAGTTAGCTCATTGCAGTGTCAGTGTAGGCACTTAAATTGACTGTTACTGGCTTTTAGGGGCTGTCACACAATGCTCCACGCTGACAATACAACTGATACAAGCGCTCCTGGTAAGGACACACACCGCCAACACCACGAGCCAAGAGTGCACATACACAAACGATGTAATAATTGCGGTGGCTGTAGGCTGACGTATGTTAGGTCAACGTAATTTTGTAGTGTGGTCTTACAGTCCTGAATATAAAGAGTTCCCTTTTAAAGGAAATCTATGAAAGAGTAAATTTCCCTTCCAGGTAATTATTCCATGGACTGCTCTGACTGTATAAACATATTCATGCGATTATTATCCTCCATGGCTGACATACAGTGGGACAAACTGTGCTCTCGGTTACACCAGCGTAAGTCCAGAGTAATTCTGCTGTTGAGTTACTTCAGATTTACATCAGGGTACCCAAGAGCAGAAATCAGTTTATGATGTTTAAACCAGACTGATTCTTTATGAACTCTTTCTGGTGGGAAGTTTACACTGGATAATGTGCTTTAAGCTTTGGAGAGTCATTCTCTATTCAGTTACTTAGTGCACAGATAGTAGTTTTAACAGTTTTAGACTTTCATGTGATTTTATGATTTCTGGGTTTCATCCAACTGAAATTACCACTACTTGCTATGAGAATGGTTCTCCCTGTTACATAGATGGTCACTATGTACTATGCATAACCAAGATCTTATCTTGTATCAGATGAGTAAACCTGAATTGGTGTCTAGGAGCATGTCCTCACCTCCTGGCACCCCCTTGTTTCTGGTTGCAGCATTGCATGGGGTCTCTGGCACCTCCCTATGGGGCTCTCCACAGGGCTGGCTCCAGGCACCAGCCCAGCAAGCAGGTGCTTGGGGCGGCCAAGGGGAAGGGGCGGCACCTTGGGCTCTTCGGCGGCGGGTCCCTCTTGGAGGGAAGGACCTGCCGCCGAATTGCCGCCGAAGAAGAAAGCGGTGTGGTGGAGCTGCTGCCGATCGCAGCTTTTTTTTCCCCCCCCCACTGCTTGGGGCGGCAAAATCCCTGGAGCCGGCCCTGGCTCTCCATCAGCCCAGTAATGGCCTTTTCCAGACTTCCTCTTCTCCTGATTCCCCCTCAGGGTGTTTTGTGGCTTGGCCCTCTAGCCAAGCAAATAAAAATCTAGATCCCTTCCAGGGTAACAAGAAAAAGTCTATATGTAGGTCCAAACAAATCTTCAAACTAACACCCCTTCTGCCCTTCTTGGGGTCTGCTGTAGTTCCCTTGTTGGCCCTACCTCAGGGCTTCCCCTGAAGGGGCCTAATCTGCCCCAGTAATGTTCTTCCTCTGCTGTTTCCTGTCTGTTAAATCCTATCCCAGGGCTTCTCTTTGCCAGAGAGATCTGTCTCCTGTGCAGTCTCTCCCCAATTGAGCTCCCTCAGTCTACTTATAAGTAGGGCCCTACCAAATTCACAGCCATGAAAAACATGTCATGGACTGTGAAATCTGGTCCCCTCCTATGAAATCTGGTCTTTTGTGTGCTTTTACCCTGTACTATACAGATTTAATGGGGGAGACGAGCGTTGCTGAAATAGGGGGTTCTGACCCAAAAGGGAGTTGCAGGGGAGTCACAAGGTTAGGGGGGGTCATGGTATTGCCACCCTTACTTCTGTGCTGACTTCAGAGCTAGGCAGCTGGAGAATGGCGGCTGTTGGCCTACCTCTGCCTCCTCTGGCCAGGAGCAGAGCATGACTAAGTAGAGTACTTTCCCTTGCTTTGTAGGTGATGGAGTTAAGACCCATCACATGTCCCCCCCACCCCAAGTTAGTATTCATCAGGGTACTCTCTCTGAGTTACTCTGGTGGGCCCTGCAGTCATTCCAACTCTTCCTTTAAGTCATGTACCCAGGCAAACAAATGGTTTCTGTCATCTAACACATCTTGATAATGTTCTTTCCAGTATTCTTTGTCTTGTAGGTTTATTTGCAGGGCCTACTCTGAGGTGGGTAACCTATCCCAGAGTTTCCAGATCTGTGTAGTTTCAACTGCTGTCCTGACCTGCTGTGGTTGCCTTTGGGGTTATGGGTCAGAGTCCACAATCACAGCAGCTTCTCTCGTTTCTTCACTCAGGATGTCTTTCTCCCCAAAATTTGCCCAATTTTTTCTCTCCTGCAGGGACCTGCTTTTGGCCTCCAGAGGCCGAGACCCCCTTGTCACATGGTTTCATGGGTCACAATGCAGCTAGCACCCGTTCGAGTTGTTGCTGACAATTCTTCTCATATACCAGGTCTAGCCTTGCCCAAACCATTATAGCTCTTGTTTTGCTGCCTCCTCTATTATTTTCTGTTGTGAGGCTTTCACCTCTTCCAGCTCCCAGTTTGTCTCATGTAACTGTGTCTCCAGGGCTTGTAATTGACTTGACATCTGCTGTTCAGCAATCCTGACCAACTCGATCCAGTTCATTGACTCCTCATCCTCACCCCTGGGCCACCCAGCCCAACACCCTATGTCTGAGTGAGGGTTGGCTTATAGTCAACTGGTCCTAGTGGTACCCTTTCTCAAAACAGGGCTAGGAAACTAGGCCAGTCTCTGCCTACAATTGCAGGCCAGGGAAGGTCTGTTATGATGCTGACCCTCAACTTGCTCATCTGACCTTGTAGTTCTATCTCTACCTCTGCTGCTGGGTAGACCCCATCTCTCCATGTACGTATGAAATGTATATTGGGAAATTAGGGCTGTCGATTAATCACAGTTAACTCATGCGATTAATTCAAAAAAAATTAATCGTAATTAATCGCATTGTTAAACAATAGAATACCCAATTGAAATTTATTAAATATTTTTGGATGTTTTACCACATTTTCAAATATATGGAATTCAATTACAACACAGAATACAAAGTGGACAGTGCTCACTTTACATTATTTTTATATTATATTTTATGTTTACCTTATAAATATTTGCACTGTAAAAATGATAAAAGAAGTAGTATTTTTCAATTCACCTCATACAAGCACTGTAGTACATAGAAGTACTGTAGCGCAATCTCTTTATCATGAAAGTGCAACGTACAAATATAGTTTTTTTTGTTACATAACTGCACTCAAAAACAAAACAATGTAAAACTTCAGAGCCTACAAGTCCACTCAGTCCTACTTCTTGTTCAGCCAATCACTAAGAGAAACAAGTTTGTTTACATTTACGGGAGATAATGCTGCCCACTTCTTAATTACAATGTCACCTGAAAGTGAGAACATGCATTCGCTAGCTGGTGTCGCAAGATATTTACGTGCCAGATGCACTAAAGATTCATATGCCTCCTCATGCTTTGGCCGTCATTCCAGAGGACATGCTTCCATGCTGATGAAACTCATTAAAAAAATAATGTGTTAATTATATTTGTGACTGAATTCCTTGGGGGAGAATTGTACATCTCCTGCTCTGTTTTACCCACATTCTGCCATATATTTCATGTTATAGCAGTTTCGGATGATGACCCAGCACATGTTGTTTGTTTTAAGAACTCTTTCACTGCAAATTTGACAAAATGCAAAGAAGATACCAATGTGAAATTTCTAAAGATAGCTACAGCACTTGACTCGAGATTTAAGAATCTGAAGTAACTTCCAAAATCTGAGAGGGATGAGGTGTGGAGCATGCTTTCAGAGTCTTAAAAGAGCAACACTCTGATGTGGAAACTACAGAACCCAAACCACCAAAAAAGAAAATCAACCTTCTGCTGGTGGCATCTGACTCAGATGATGAAAATAAACATGTGTCGATTAGCACTGCTTTAGATCATTATCGAGCAGAACCCGTCATCACATGGACACATGTCCTCTGGAATGGCGGATGAAGCATCAAGGGACATATGAATCTTTAGTGCATATAAATATCTTGCGATGCCAGCTACAACAGTGCCATGCAAATGCCTGGTCTCACTTTCAGGTGACACTGTAAACAAGAAACAGGTAGCATTATCTTCTGCAAATGTAAACAAACTTGTTTGAACGATTGGCTGAACAAGAAGTAGGACTGAGTGGATTTATAGGCTCTAAAGTTTTACATTGTTTTCTTTTTGAATGCAGGGTTTTTTTGTACATAATTCTACATTTGTAAGTTCAACTTTCATGATAAAGAGATTGCACTACAGTACTTGTACTAGGTGAATTGAAAAATACTATCTGTTTTTTACAGCGCAAATATTTGTAATAAAAAATAAATATAAAGTGAGCACTATACACTTTGTATTCTGTGTTGTAATTGAAATCAATATATTTGAAAATATAGAAAACATCCAAAAATATTTAAATAAATGGTATTCTGTTATTGTTTAAAAGCATGATTAATTGCGATTAATTTTTTTAATTGTTCAATTAATCACAAGTAATTTTTTTTATCACTTGACAGCCCTATGGGAAATGCTGATCTAGTCTCTCTGGTGGGAGGTTACTCCCCGAAACTAGCGTTTGCCCACACCCTGAGTCAATGAGTTCTCTCTTTTCCTGCCAGCCACTGCAGCGGTTATTTGGTAGACTGGGTATGCCCCCTACTGAGGGAACACCCCAAGCCACTAACTTGGCTTTAGTACCAGTCCAAATGGCTGCACTCTATGACTTCACTGGCAATATCAGAAACACACAAGCTGGTTCTCTTGACCAATTCGCAGGTACCTTTCCCAGGTACCCAGTAACGACTGAGGTGCCGCTATTTCCTCCAGTTTCTTAGGTATAGAACTGTTTAAAAATGTGTCTCTCCATGTGTCCCCCTTGCCATCCCAGGTTTGGGGGTTCTCTGTCACCTTGCTTCCTTCGGAACCCTTGTTTGGCTTTATCAGCTTCCTTATAGGCCTCTGCCCCTGCCACAGACTCATCAGTAGAAGTTGGCCTCAACCTCCAGACCCAGCACTAGGCTCTGGTAGGCAAGACCCATAGGAATTTTTCTAGGACTTGAAGATCTACCACCTTATCAGATGTGTTTGCTTTGGGCTGCAACCATCACTTTGCAGGGTCTCATAAACATTGGGCTGCCAGTCTAAGGTGCACCCCTGGGAGAAAGGCTCTGCCCTAAACTGGTAGCAGTATGCTTATGGGGTCAGTCCCAGTCTATCTAAAAAGGCCTCTTTTACAGATTTGTAGGATCTTGTAAGCATGTCAGACAAAGCTCAGTAGGCCGCCTGAGCTTCTCCTGACAGGTGCAGGTCACTTGAGCTGCCCAAGAGGATTTTGTCCATCATGTAGTGGCAGCTACCTCCTCAAAGGTGTGCACAAACACCTCCAGTCCTCACTTGGGTCCAATTTTGACAGGCTCAACAGTGGTCTGCCAGAATTCTCTTCTCCCAGAACTGCCTGGATCCCTGGGCTCCACTTTTCGAGGCATTGCAGGAAATGTTCCTGTGGCACCTGCTGAGCCTCTTGCTGTTGTTGTTGCCCTTGTAGTACATGGAGCAAAAGGGCATGTATTGCTCCTGTTGGGCTGACAGCATATGGATAAAAACCAGAGTCTTTTCTATCCCTCTGCCTCTCACCTTTAGGGTAATTGGTATCTTTCTCCTTCCTCAGTGTTGGGGGTGGGTCTCAATCCCTTGTTTGGACTCCACACGTCAGAGCGCAACCTCACCTCCTGGGTACCCTCTCATCTCCAGTCGCAGCGTTGCATGGGGCCCTCATTTCTACTGCCCCTTACTGGGCTCTTCCTCAGTCCTGCAATGGCTTTTCCCAGCCTTCCTCTTCTCCTGACTGCCCCTTTGGGTGTTCTGTGGCTTGGCCCTCTGGCAAGGGAAATGCAAACAAGTCCAAATACAGGTCCGAACATATCTTCAAACTAATATCCCTTCTGCCCCTTTCAGGTTCCATTGTAGTTCCCTTGTTGGCCGTACCTCAGGGCTTCCCCTGCTGGGGCCTAATCTGCTCCTGTAGTGTTCTTCCTCTGTTGTTTCCTGTCTGTTAAACCCTATTCCAGGGCTTCTCTGCCAGAGATACCTGTCTCCTCTGCAGCCTCTCCCCAACTGAGCTCCCTCAATCTACTTATAAGACTTAGCTCTGCCTCCTTTGGCCAGGCAGCAATTCATTTCTCAGCCCTGGTGTAAAGCATGACTAATTGGAGTACTTTTCCTTTCCTTGCAGGTGTGGGGAAAGCTTACTTTACTTAAAGTAAAGTTCCCAACCCTCTTAGAAGGAATCAAAATCCCTGTTTTCCCTGTCTCATCTGGAATGAATGTACCTTCCCTTTAGCATTGATTTTGAGATTCGAAAATTCATCATGGGCTTTGTGAGGCTGGATTTTTTGTCCCTGCTGTTTTTGCGACTGGCTTTGACAGCTCAAATTTGAGAAACTGAAGAGACTAAGATCTTATAATCTTGAACATTCTTATTTTAGAGTTTAAGTGCCTTGCCCAAGGCAATATAAGGAGGCAGAGACAAAACTGGGGTTAGACTGCAAAGAGATCCCGGCTCACAGTCCTGTGCTCATCGCCCTGGACTAGACTTTTCTTTTCAGGACAGCAAATTTGTTTCGTAGACATTCAGAAACAACCCAATAGGGAAACTTCTAATAAGTGTGTGCTGAGCTCATTGGCACATGACTAAAATTTTTCCAGGTGATGATGTACAAGAATAGTTTCATGTTTCCCTGATCAGTACTTAGTTCTTATTTAATTTATGTGATTTTTCCACAGTTCTGTTTGAGCCAGGATGGTAAGATGATACTGGTGCATGTTTAATTTAATTAAGTTTCATAAACTGCTGAAATTTTTACTTAGTTAAATTCAGTCCAACTTTGCCAAGCAATCCATAAGTCACTGTGCATGTGCTTTTGGCTGAACTGTAGTGCACGTGAAGGGTAGGATTTTCAAAAGAGCTCAGTGTTCACCTCATGGGGCTGCCACTTAAGTCTCATTCTGAGTTTAACCATTCATTTCAACAGGAGCCCAGTTAGGCCAATGTTGAGAACTTTTGAAATTCTCATCCAAAAATTATATCTAATCCCTTTGAATTATTATAATTAATACTACTTGGAATGTAGTGGCATTTGGTCACCCCAACCATGATTGGAGACCCACTTTCTTAGGGGTGCTTAGAGGTACTTCAGAGTAGCATGGGTTACTTATGCAGAAAATCAGTATGAATTCACTAACATTTTCAAGTTGGCCACTTCTGTGGGTTTAGAGGTAGCATGCCTCTGCTCAATCTCTTTTTATAGTCCCAGACACAGAGATATATTTGCACTAATGCCAGCATGTGCTTCGTTCTCTATTCAGTTGATCTAGCAATCAGTTTGATAGCACAGAACAGGTAACTGGGGAGGTTTTTAAGAACAAGTTAGACAAACACCTGTCAGGGATGACATAGGTATACTTGGTCCTGCTTCAGAGTGAGAGGCTGGACTAGATGAATTCTTGGGGTTTCTTTCCGCCCTACATATCCATGACTCTACGATAGGGACAGGTGTTCTAGAAATAACCTGGGTAGAAAACAAGATATTTTTCCCCATAATTCCTAGAGAAAGCCACCATGTTTGTTTGACATCTTCTCTTCCCTCACATAAAGTTGGAAGTCACCAACTATGTTTTAGTACTCCACCTGTGAAATAGCAGGGTTGTGCCAAGTCCTCTCTTCAGCAATATCATTCTTATTAGGCATGCATGTAGCACCATAAATGTAGATGGTGCTTTAGAAAATTGTATAATAAAACATTGTTCTTGACCTAAAATGTTTACAATATAACAAAATAGAACAACAATTCTGGTAAACTGGGGCCTGAACTCAAAGGAAAGAGGGGAACCAACAAGAAAAATGTGATGCTGAGGTCTCTGAGGAATGGAGGAGGGCTTCCAGCAGGGAAAGGGTTCAGGGACTTAAGCCCTGGGGTAGTACAGGGCAAAGTTTGAGGCCCTAGGACAAAATGGGAGAGCCAGCAGGGGAAAGGGGGCAAAGGATTGAGACTCTTGGGAAGCAGGAGTTGAGGAGGGATGGAAGAGGGAGCCACATTCTGAAGCAGGAGCTGAGAGTTCAAATCAATTGCCACAGAGAGAGTCAGTACCCATCCTGGGATTAAAACTCAGGAATTCCTGGCACCAGATATTTACTCAGGCCACCAGGCCTCTCTGGAAACTGTAATAATCTCCTGTGGTTATAGATTGGCGGAGGAAACACAAAATCAATTATAATTTCCTGTTTGAAAATGATTCTATGAACAATCTGTATGTCATTCCTGAATTCCTAGTAGGTCTCTCACATACCCTACAAGAAAGGGTTTGGTTCTGCTTGAAATTAACAATGCTGGCTGCAGAGGTGCAGGATTGGCCTCAGAATCATTTACCAAAATTATAAATAAATCGAAAGGAGCATAGGGCATGTAAAATAATGTGTAAAGCCACTTCTGCACCGTCCTATATTTAAAATGGCTAGGTGTGAAAGGAGAGCTACAACAAAGAAATTCAAATTATCCTATTACTTATTCAGTTTAAGGGAAAAAAGTCCATTGAGTTTTAATGGCTGAATTATTTCTTTATTTTAATTTCGTTTAAGCAAATCAAAATATTTGAAACAGAAATAAACCAAATCAACCCAGCAATGTAGTCCAAATCCAGATGAGGGAAGTCCCAGCTGGATTTTGGCTTTGCTATTTGTTTATTTGTCATCAAGAGGCAAGGAAAGAAATACAGATAAAAACACAGTTTTAATGATTTCATATGCAGTTAATGAGATCAAGCTTTGTGGCAATGCGCTGAGCTCCTTGTCTTTCTATACATTCTCCTTAGTGACTGTCAACAGATATACTGAATTCAATTCACATCTTAGGCTACTTGGCTATTCTGACACGGCAGCAAATATTTTAAATAAAAGTCTGCAGTGTTTAGTCAGATTGAAGTTCATATTTGTTCCTCTTAAATTGTGAAACTATTATGTATTGCACGCCAGGAATGCTGCACTGGGAGTAAAATCAGGGCCTGAGTTCCTTTTTAGTTAGTGCTCCAACTTTTCTGAACCATGACCTGTAAGCCTGTCTCCCATTTGGGTAGTCAGGAAACAGAAGTCGACAGCTGAGATGAGCACAAACATCTTTATCTTTTTCGAGGATTCTGAATTTTCAATGAATAATCTTTCATTTGCCTATTCTACTGCCTTCTTTATGTAATGCTTCTGTGTGTCATTTTCTAATGGATTGTACATTTGGAAACGTAATATCTTCTACATGTAAAAGCAAAACACAACAGTTCCTAGCAATATTGGAACTAATCAGAGCAGTTTTCCAAAAATCCCTGAGCATGATTAAACAGAACACATTGAGGAATTTTTCATGTGGATTGGGAGGCAGTTCAAAGCACTGTCAAAGTAAAGCTACTGCTTCAAAAAGAACAGATGGGAAATGTATACCCGATTTCCACATGGAATGGAATGAGGAACTGAGCTGTCCTTGGACCAACCCTAAGCTGGAGGCAGGATCAATAGCACTGCACTTCCAGGTATGTCTGATCAGCTCATGCTTCCCCTATCTGTTCCCCATCTATAATGTGAGTGCTGAGAAGTTTGATATGATTTACAGTATCCATGCTACACTTGTCATAGATTCAATGGAGATTTAATTCTAATACAAGCCAGCACAGGTACGATATGAACAGAAGGGAAAGATTAAGAACTTTTTCTAATTGATAGACAACTCCCAAGTGAATTTAACTAATCCTTCTAATCTAGCCTGACCCACCCAACAGAGAGGGATGTTTGGAAGGACCCATTATTAACATGCTGTCATTAAAAAAAAAGAAGAAAGAAAGAAACTGTCCACTGATACTGTGCTAAGCAAAACAACAAAGAGTCCAGTGTTGTCCAGTTGTGTGGTTGTTAATAAACTTAAAGGTTATTACTCGTGTAAACCGTTGCTGTGCCAATGAAGTAATTGACATATAGGCTTCTCTGCTATGGAAAAGGGCATTGCAGAATCAAAAGCCCTCAGTCCATGAGACAGGGTATAAAGATCTCATTTGGGTCTTGTTGCCTCAGACAAAGATATTGGTTCTCCAGTTGTCCTTTCCCGCATCTGGATGTTTCACTAGCCGTAAATTGCACAGTAGATCAAGTCCTAATTTGCACCTTTTTGCAGGATTTTGTGTAATGTATTCTCTTCCAAACTGAAGAAATAGTGCTATTTATATTTGCAGTTTTGACAAGCAGCAGCTGAATGATTTTGGGCAAAACCTGATCTCAGCTATAGAAACAGACCACAGAAATTATGTGCCTACATTTAACTAGGAATGGATACACCAGTTCACATAAAGGGTTGGAGAAAATATAATTAAATACTGTCCCACCTAATAAGTTATTCTCACTGTGTTTTTGACCCATACAAAAATCAAGATATCTCAAAAGGAATCCTTATCTCATAAGACTTCCAGCCTAATTTCTAGAATGAAGGGATACAGGTAAGTCTAAATAATCTTCAAAGTTTGTATGAATATCTAAGCCAAAGGCCAGATCCTCAGCAGGTGTAAATCAGAATAGTTCCATTGACTTAAATGGAGCTGCACTAATATAGACCAGCTGAAGAGCTGGCTACAAATCTCCACACCTTCTGAAGTCCAAACACGTGTGCACTACATACTTTATTGTACCTTTCTGACATTAGAAATGCTTTTCTTTTACACTGTCTCTTACAATACTTTTGAAAGCAACTCTTACATATGTTAATACTTTGCAACTATCACATCCATCTAATACCATTATTTGTATTTTAACTACCACAGTGTGGGTTTTTATATGTTTTTTTAGAGAGAACAGAAGACGTATTCAGCTTTTTTTGGGGGGGAAAAAAAAGATGCTCCATACTGAATTTTGTTATTGCTCTTGCTTTTATCTCTGATCTAGAGATTTAGGTCATGTTAATGTTAAGCATGCATCAAGTCCAGAGTAGATCAATCTTTTTTCTGCATGAGTATTTAAATGCTTTCTTCAAATATACATAATTAGAATATAATACAATTATATTTACGAGGAGGCTGGTCCCTGAAATGCCAAAAAGCAGCTTTTCTTTACAATGCCCTCTTCACCATTTTGAAGGACACTCTTTCCCAGTCAGTCTTGCACTCTGGACTTCAGGTCATCTCATTTCATGCCTGTGTTAAACATACAGCTTGAAAGTGGCTCAGGAACAGATTCCCAGTTCCTAAGGTCTGCATCCCAGAGTAGCACTTGAAAATGAATGGAAGACGGATGGCTAAATCCCTTGCATGACTTAGAAAACCTCAACCATATATTCTTTTTCTAGCTAAACTTTCTGTAGCTGTTAACCAGGAAAAAAATGCCCATTTTATCTTGAGGAAGCTAATTTGTTTTTAGTACCACTTCAGAAAATAAAGGACAGTTTGAATGGAGATAAATTAGATGTTGCTGCTGACTTTCAAATTCTATTCCTCTTTCAGATATGATTTTGCATTGCATTTAAAGTACATGGTTTGATTGTGCCCTGGTCCTTCACAGTTGCCCTCCAATCCCGCCATGCTGCTAGAGGACTCTGCTGGTTTGTGGCTCCAAGCACAGGGGAGAGAGCAAGTGAATGGGAAAGTGGATGGAGCTGTGTGCTGGCTAATGGAGATGGTCAGGCATGTAGAGGAAGTACGATATACACTGAAAATAATTATACCAAATAAATTACTCCCTTGGGAGCAAGGATTTAAAGTCATAATTCCATCCTATTGCTGAGCTCAGTCTAGCCCATAGTTTTCAGATTGAAGAAAACATAGATGATTTACCATTTGTGTTACGGTAGCACATAGAGACCCCAAATGAGACTGGGGCTCCCATTATGCTAGGTGCAGTACAAATATATAGTAAAAGGCAATCCCTGCACCCAAAGAGTTTACAATGTAAACAGCCAGGGCCAGGAACAGCACTCAGGACTCCCAAACCATTGTACTTTCCCAGGAGCTCATATAATGTATTCTACCTTCCAAATTTAAGCAAGAGTAGTATTTATAACTGTGACATTTATGATTTATCATCTAGTGTGCTTTTGATTATTCTCTTGCATATTCTGTTTGTTTTATTAATCTCATCAAGCTATTGTGGATATTATCCACCCCACTTTCTTTATTGTACATGGCAACTGTTAGATGCCTGCAGACAATCTTTTTTTTAGTATTATTGCATGCCAAGATTGAAATTTTTTCTCACTGTCTAAGGTTGCTTTTGCACTCACTGTACCTGATGCACCACTGCATTACCTTAGTTTTATGCCATCACTAATTTCAGTTGAGAACCGCCTGTTTTACATCAGTATAACAGTGGTGAATTGGTTATAATAATAAGTCTTACTGATATAATTAAAAAAGAAAAAAAATTAAGAGAAAATTGAAATAATCATAATAATCCATGCTCACTCTGGGGGTATAATATGAAGAAACAGAGAATCATCCTCAGAGTAATACTTGTTTTTGTTTGGTGTAATCTAATTTTGTTGGTGCTCAGACACCACAGGGATGGGTGCGCTAGAATTACTTAGATGGAGCGCGCCAGTTGACTTTAAAAGGTTGTATGGGGTAAATTAGGGTGGATTTTAGCTTTAATAATTTAAAATAGTCTTATATTCAGATCCAGTGCTCATCTCATCTCTAACTGCACTCTAACTATCCAAATGATAGCCACAGTTATCTTATTCCAACCTTCAGCAAAAGGGGTATTTGTTATAAAATACAAATACAGTAGAACAGGTGAGGCAGTGTGGCCTAGTGGAATAAGCACTAAACTCTGGAGATCTGGGGTCTATTCTTGGATCTGCCACTGAGTTGCTCAGTGACCTTGGGCAAGTCACATCATCATCCTGTGCTTCAGTTCCTCCATCTGTAACATGAGGATAATGGTACCTTCTTTGAAAAATGCTTGGAGATCTACAGATGAAAAGAGTTATAAAAGAACTAGCATTATTATTAATCATTATAAATAATAGGAGGTGCCACTTATTTTGCTTGTATCATAGGACATTCTTATGTTTCTTCTTTACATTTCACAGCAAAGTTTTCACTTTCAGCAGCCCTAAGGATAGGGAGGACATAGCTATGGAGATGACTCTCATGATGCTCAAGGATGTAAAAATGATACCAGTTATGCCTGCTAATCCTTATTATTCCTGTCTCCATCACTGGACAAGGAAATCTCTGGTTTTTCTTGGCCTTTTTCTGATAGCAATAGGAATTTCCCCAGCAATGACATTTCAATACAGACCTCTCCAAATGTCCATTCTTGTTCCCTTGACTGACACTTGTTTTTAGGATACAAACAGCACAGCACAAACATTGCTTCTGGATCAAAGCAAAGAAATGCTTGAAAGTTTAATTTACTGACATTATTTAGTAGGTTCTAACTCTCCAGTATTTTAGGGGATTACACTTCCAGTTGCCGGACTGCTTGGGAGAGCACAGGATGTAGAACTGTAGAATATAATATAAGGCAGCAGCCATGCTCCACCAGTCCTTTCTCTGTGCTTTCATTTAAGTATGTTGGACTGGCACTGGGTAAGAGTAGTAGTGTATTCTACCACACAGCTACTTCTTAAACATTAGTGATCAGACCAAGAGCTAAGAGAACACTGAAGGAAACTCCACTAGTCCATTAGGAACCTGCTCTATATAACAACATAGGGCTGGTGCGAGGTTCAATAGAAAAAGGTTATTACATTTGGATCTTTGCCTACAGAAGCATGAACTGGACAAGATTTCTAAATGTTCCCTTTAGTTACTAGAATAGCCAAACTAGTTTTGAATATTCAATGAGTCTTCCCTCCCACATCTATTGGGAGATTATTCCACAGTCAGATACAGTTTGTCAGGGAGCTTTTATTAACATTCAGCCTGATTTTTTTCCTTTTCTTAATTGAATCCCTGTGTATGACCCTAAATAATTCCTTTCCTTTCTTGGTGTTATATATTCTTCATATATATATATATATATATAGTCTTTTAACTATGTCACCGCTTAGCCAACACTTATCCAAGGTATACATATTTAGTGCTTAATCTTTCCTATCAAAATCATTTCATTGAACCCCCTAATTTTTGTCGTTGCTGTTGGTCTCTTTTAATTCCCTCCAATTTGCCAATATAATTGAGATCATGAGGTGCTCAGAATGTAATGTAGTATTCCGGGTGGGATTGTATCCTGCCTGTATACAAAGGGAACATCACTTTCCTGTTCCAGGATGTTATCTCTGCATATGCAGCCCAAAATTGCATTATCCATTTTTATTGCCATATCCCATTGAAAATTCATGTCGAACTTTCTATCTACTATCACCGCTAGGCCTCTTTCAGAATGACTGATTCCCAAGTTTCTCCCTCCCATTTAATGTATATCTTTTCCCATATATATATATATATATATATATATATATATTTATTTGCTTGTCTTTTTCAAAGTTAACTTTCTAGTTGTTATCTTCCACGCATTTTTCAAATCTCCCTGGGGCTCATTTGCATTGTTTGTCTCTTCACTGAGGTTTGCAACAATCCTTGCCTGGAAGGCTTAACATTCCCTGGGCTCAAATAGTTTTTCTATTGCACAGAAAGAATTATTCAAAAAGGAAGAGAATAAACAATTTTCAAACTGTTCAGCACTATGAAAAGCCCCAAATTTGCTATCTTTGATTTGGGCATGAAAGAGCTTGCACAGCTCAGGTGATAAGAAACAATAGTCACATTTCTTCTAACTAGAAAACATGTAAATATTGATATTTAATAACCAAGCCCTCTGTGAAACTTGGTTTTAAGAAGAAGTATTTTCTTGAACTGCTGATCAGCATGCCCTGATCACAGGATAGCTCAATACATGTGCAAATGTAGTTAATGTTGAATGGGACAACTCTCAGGATAAAAGCGGTATGGATCAGACAGTTGATATGTCAATTACTTTCATATTGAGAGATTTTAGCTTCCAGATATTTCCACCATATCCAACTCTTCGTTAAAAGGTTTGAGAAAAAGATCACATTGCAGGCAGCAGCTGTTTGCGTGGATTACCTAGTCTAGCCATTCTGTCAAGGCTAAAAAAAATACCGTCTGAGCTGCACTGAGAAAACAAGTCACTGAAATATCAGTTAAAGTAGGAGCTTATTATTAGAGATGTGGTTGGTACTCCTAAAGCTTCAGGGACCTCTTTTGACAAATGTGTGAGACCCCCATTATGAAACAAATATAAACAGTGAGTTTGTATCCTGATTCACCATTTATGGGTATTTTTTATGAGAACAACAGGGTTATTTCATTCCAGTGCTGGTCCTTCAAGCACCTCGATACTCAATAGGTACTTATTGGAGCTCAAATTCCCCTTCAACACTTGGGGGTACAGGTAGGACTCAAGCTTACACAATGGTCTGGCTGTGCCCCTCTACTTTCTCCCAGAATTTCTTCCACTCCTTCCATGTTTAAAAAAGAAGTGCAGGGTACACTCTTAAAGGGAATGTACACTACACCTTGTGAACATGGAAGGTCAGTCTGAATGTATAAGTCTTCACTGACCCCTGGATACAGCAAGTATTTTTTATCATTCTCCTATTTTCCTGCCATAATGATTGCAGTTTCTAAATGGTGTTTATTCAGATTTTTTTTAAAATGGAAAAACCTTTCAGTGATCACAGGGGCTGCTGTTGCAGAATAGAACCATCCTTTATAGGCACCAACAAACTGAACATCTGATGATGACACAGCAATAATGGAAACAAAACCGGTGACAGCCTGCTAGCCTTAGATGGGATACCTGCGTCTGTGGAACATGTGGGAAAGCTTCCTCTTTTATTGGCCTTAATTAGTCACCAACACAGTCATCAAAATTAACACACAGTAACAAGGATTAAGGCCAGATTTGCAGCTTTAATTCAGAATTTTCTTGCTTATGTCAGTTTAAGTTACATTAGCTTTTTGTGTTTCCTTTCCCTCATCTTCTTATAGAATTACATATTTAATTATGTGCTGTGTTTGTAAACAGCCCATCCCCCTTATTATGTGAAGATCACACTGGATCCATGGCTTTTTTCAAATGAGTATGGTTTAAATCAGGCCCTCTTCCTACCCTCCACCCCCTCCATGTGGCTTCTCTGATCCCTCTCAAACCCAAAGAAACCCTCCATTCAGTCATTCACTCTCTTCCTCTCTCATTGGGTTGGCCACCTTTCTGACTAAGAAGAAACTAAAATGGCTTCCTCCAGAATAGGCCAGTGCTACTTCTAAACTGGTTGGAAGGGTCCCAGAGAAAAAAAGTGAGGTACTTGTTCCCTCAAAGGATGAGTGCACTGCAGCTTGGAAATGAGAAATCAAGTTTACATCTCCATATGGCATATTACTATTACTTCAGATCTCCCAAAGGAGAAACTGAATAATGTCAACTCTACTTTTCTGTATATTCAAAGGCTGGGGAAAAATAGGTACAGGTCAACTTCACTTTAAATGAGCTGACTTCTGCAAGATTTGCTAAAGAATGACCCCAAATTTTGTACTGCCTACTAGCAGCATTGTAAATTTGAATAGTCTGCAATGATCTGAAAATCCTAAGGAAATACCACAAAGCATAGAAAAGTAAGTAGGAGAGAGAAATTGCCTAAGTGCTTTGAACACAAGAATGAAAAAAGGAACTCCCGAGTTCTAACACTTTTCTCACTATATAAAATGGGAACAGTAAAACCTATTTTATCTACATCATGTGGGTGCTCTGACGATTAATTCATGTGCAAATAGATTTTCAAGGGTCTTAGTTAATAACAAATACAGTCTCATGTAAGAAAGAGCATTGCTATTCTTCCTGATTTTATGTAATTGGTGATATCTTGCCTAATCAACTGACATTACCCCCTTATTCTTTTCCCTCTTGTCTCTAAGCCATCGCTTCACTCTTAGGAATATTTTCACATCCATAGTCAACAGTCTTCCTTTTTACCACTAACAAAGCTAGCTGTGCAAAGACCATTATTTTCTTGGAGGTGGATTTTGACTGACTCTCTTCCTTAGATTTCTGGGGGCACAGCTCACGGATGTCTCACTAGAACTGTCAGGACATGCATAGCATTTCCCTCTCATTGTTCATTACAAGATAACATGACTCTAAATTGGGCTAGTGACTCACCTCCCCCTTAAGGGCTGCTGTAATAACTTATAGTTAATTATTCACCTTTCAGTTGTAGAAAGATTCCATGCAGCTGTTGGTATTGGTCTGGCTTTTCTTCACTAAACCACATCTACTACACATCAAGGAAGGTCTATCAGAGAAGATTTTTTGAACTGACCAGGCAAGATCTTAATCTGTACATGACTCAGTTACTTGAAAATGAACTCTGGGTTTCATGTAGGTGGAGAAATGTCACTGAACTTTCCCTTACCTCCCTGAACCCACATTCTCTCACTTTTTAAATATACATATTTCAGGGGAAGTGGCTAACATTCCCTCTCTCTCTTTTAACCTGGTATGGAGTTCACATTTGGTGAGTGTAAAGCTTAGTATCATATATGCTGCTTCTTGCTACTGCCATATTTCATAGTTACTCCCTGTATTTCACTTGCACACAAAATCAAAGTGCTATTTACTATTTAGCTAATGAGAAGCACATGATGTACTTTCTATCACAGCTTTCCCTTACCAGCAGTGAGCCTAGTTCCCACCACCAAAAGCAAAACCCTTCAATTTTTCAGGACAAATAATAATAATAAAGCTCTCCCCTTTCCATGAGGTAGGCCAAGCAGCCAATTTAGGTAAAATCCAACCCCTTTCTCTTCTCCTAGCAGCTATGCTCTTCCTCCTTTTATTCTTGCCAACTGAGACCAGTAGGTTCATTAGCCCCATCTGTGTCTGATCTCCAGCACTTAACCCCTCCCTCTCTGTTCCAAATCCCTACACACCTGACTGGTAAAATGTGGGTTTTGGGCTTGGCTATGCCTGGGCAGACCCAGTCATTTCTGCTTTTACCGAAATTGATGGGAACTTTAATATTTGCTTCAGTGAGAGCAGGTTGCAATCCCTAATGCAATAAAAACAAGTTTACAAAAATGAGGCTTCACAATCCCCAAAACAATACTTAAATAGCTGTTACCAAAACCTTATTAGAGAATTATAGTGACGGGATCTAGGTTTTATTTTCAGCTCTGCCGTGGGCTTCCTATTGTGACCTAGACAAAAGACACAGGCCTAAATCCTCCCAGCCAACCCAAGGCTTCTGTAGCCTTCTGGGTTTTAATGCATCCCCCATGGATGAAGCAGTGTTTCCTGCAGGGGTCGGCAATCTTTCAGAAGTGGTGTGCTGAGGCTTCATTTATTTACTCTGATTTAAGGTTTCGTGTGCCATTAATACATTTTAACATTTTTAGAAAGTTTCTTTCTATAAGTCTATAATATATAACTAAACTATTGTTGTATGTAAAGTAAATAAGGTTTTCAAAATGTTTAAGACGCTTCATTTAAAATTAAATTAAAATGCAGAGCCCCCCGGACCGGTGGCCAGGACCCAGGCAGTGTGAGTACCACTGAAAATCAGCTCACGTGCCACCTTCAGCATATGTGCCATAGGTTGCCTACCCCTGGTTTACTGCTTGAGAAACAGGGCTAGCTGGATAGGTGGATCAGCAGGTCCTCCAGCTCTGCCTCTGCTCTGCGACAGGGAACCATTGCGGAGCTTAGCTTTTCACTGTCCTTATGCCTTGCACAGTTCCCTCTGCCACAAAGCTAGCTACTCTTTGTGCTGGAGGACCACACCCATTCTGCTCTGAGGGGTCCCTCTGGACCTGTTGAAGCAGGATTGTTCCTTAATCTTTTTGTTTCAGTTTTCCCATCCTTTAAAATGGGATAACAACATCTATCTCTTAGGGTGATGTCAGGCTTAATTCATCAGGGCAAACCCTAGTCCCACTGAAGTCAACAGCAAAACTCCCAGACCCAGGTCCTTAAAGGGATTTAGGCACCTGACTCCCATTAGAATCGATGTGACCTAGCTGCCTAAATACATTCGAGAATTGTATGGACTGGCTTCAGTGGAAACAGAATCTGGCCCTTAACATCAGTAAAGCACCAGGCCCAGATTTTTAAAGGTATTTAGGCATTGCACCACTGAATGTTACAAGATTTAAGGCTGAGAGTTACAATGCACAACATTGCAATGTCTACATTTTAGGCACCTTGAAAATCACTGAAACAATAAGGTGATACACAAAGCCTGAGTTAGGCATGTAGGCTTCATCTACAATGAATGGGGAGAGATGGGTGCCTAAGAATGTGATCCAAAAAAGCCAACACACTAGGTGGGGCACCACTTACATTAGCCAATGGGAGATGCTCGCGAGAAAGGTGTGTCCTAAGCCCCACCCCTCTTAGAGAGTTAGGCCTGAAGCACCTATCGCTGCTCGGAATATACGGCTGGGAACCCCTGTCCTGGAGTCAAGTGGCTTACTTGCCTAAGCTATTTTACAAAAAATGGAGGAGGATGTGCCCCCGCACCCTCCATTTTAACTTTCAGCCTACTGATCAGAGCACTCACCCAGGAGGTGGACAACATGAGTTTCATTCCCCCCTATGCCTGATGTAGAGAAACGATTTAGACAAGGATTTCCCACCTCTCAGGAGAGTGCCCTCACTGCTGGACAATGGGATATTCTGATGTGGGTCTTTCACAATCTCTCCTGTTGAAGTTGTAACCACTGTGCTAAAAATTATAAGAGACGCATGACTATGTGAGGCCAACCCAGAAACCTAGTTGGGTTTTGAGTGGGGCCCTATTGCACAAATGAGATAGGCACTTATCTTCCCCTCGTTTGAGGACTGCGCTGGTGCTTAGGTGTAAGATAGGTGTCTGGATGCTTAGAGTGAGGCAGCAGTGCGCATGCCCAGTGGAAGAAACTTAGCACCTAGGGAACTCTTACAGCAAAATTTTAGATGCTGAGTAAGTTTAGCGGGTTTGGGGGCAGCCGAGCAAGAGTTCTATGGATCGCAGTGGTGCCTAAAACTGTTTAATCTGCTTTATGGCTTTAGGCTAAAATGACTTGGACAGCTAAACTCCCTTTTCAAAAATGACATAGGTACTTAGGACCAGATTTTCAAAGGTATTTAGGTGTCTAGAGATGTAGACAAGTGCCTAGTGAAATCAATGGGACTTAAGCACCTATGCACTTTTGAAAATATCCCTGACACAAGAATTACCTAAAAATTGTCTGCTTGTTTTTCAAATGCTATTAATTTTGCATGAGTGAACACAGCATTCTGGTAATATTAGGACTATACATTCTTTCCCACTGTTCCAGGAAATGAATGGTTTTATTAGTTTTATTTATTAGCACTGTTTATGTCTCTCACTAACCTGGGAGGAGGAGCTGAATGAGCATCCAGTCAGATTATTAAATACTGAAGAACAGTTTACTACAGAACACTCCTATAAATTCAGGGGACATCAGAGACAATAAAACACTTCTGGTAGCTTTTATTTCTGGTAACCAAGATCGTAAAAAGCAAAAGAGAAGGATGGCAATAACTCAGTCTCATGAAAAAAATGTTGTCCAGAGAATTGGATATCAAACTTACTGTAAACCATTTTCACACTAAGCTTCAGTATCATTTCTGGGTTGGCCTCACATAGTACATTCCACAAATATTGATAACCGTGCCAATACAAATGAAACATATGACCTGCTAGGAAATTAAAAATAAATTACCATTTTTTGTTGTTGTAATTATTATTATGGTTCTATTTGCAGGAGAATGCTTATTCCAGAGGGAAAAAAATCATATAAATCTAAATTGATAGAAGGATATGATGTCTTAGCTCTAAGTGATGGTAATTAAGATATTCTGTGCTCAGATACTATGATGCTCTGGACTGGATTGAGGCCCTGATTCAGAAGACACTTAGACATTTGTCTAACTTTAAATAGTCTGACTTCACTGGAGCTACTCCCATGCTTATGCTTAGGCCAGTTCTTAAATACATAGCTGAATTGTGGTCTTAAGAAACAAAGGAATAATTACAAAGGAGTCTGGTGGCACCTTAAAGACTAACAGATTTATTTGGGCATAAGCTTTCATGGGTAAAAACCTCCTCACTTCTTCGGAATAATTGGCATTGTCTTTTAAAATAAATGATGTGAAAAAAACACCATTGCCTCTTTAAGAAAATAGAAGAGGTCAAAATGGGGTAAAATCTACGTGTAAACCTTGGAGGAACGTGCTGCTAAGCAACTGGTAATGGAATTAGTTACGCTGAGAATAATTGCTGAACTAGGAACCATAAAGTCACCACTCTCTCCTTAAAATCTAATCTCAAGACCCACTTCTGCCATGATGTCTATGAGAAGTCAACCAATTAATGACGGCTTGAGAGGCAGATTAAGGAGAGCTGGCTATCTTCCTAGACTGTAAACCCTTCAGGGGCAGGCACTGTGGCTTTACATGTGTTTACAGCATATAGTACAATGGAGCAGTCTTACTGCAACCAGATATTAGATTGTCCTGCCTCAGTTTCCCTTTTTCAATATCACAAAATACACATACTCCATACGTTACTATTAAGGTTCCCCTTCCTTGAGGATGTTTATTGGAACACAACATTAACGTATTCAATTATGCACCCTTACAGCTAGGCTCTGCAGGCCCTTCCCAAGCCCTTGTCTCAGGGCTTGACATTTGGCCCCCTTCCCCAGGGCACCACAGAGACACCAGTCCTCTCAGCTCAGGGCTGGAGGTTCACACACTGGTTTTCTTCGGCTTGTAGTAGTGTTGCCCACTCCTGTGGAATCATCAATATTTGGATCTTGACTCAGGATGGAAACCCTTGGGCAATGATGTAGAAGCTACATCCTTGAGACCTACCTCAGGGAAACCCCCTCTGTTTGGCTGCCTTCCCTACTTCCCTGCCTCCTGGGGAAGAACAGTGAGTCACAGCTACAAAATCAGGCAGCCTAAGAAATCTTCCCCATGTCTGTCAGGGTCCCACAGATGTTTTGGAGTGGCTTGGAAAAGAGACAACTAAGGGGGAATATGATAGAGGTCTATAAAATCATGACTGGTGTGGAGAAAGTAAATAAGGAAATGTTATTTAGTCCTTTTCATAACACAAGAACTAGGGGTCACCAAATGAAATTAATAGGCAGCTGGTTTAAAATAAGCAAAAGGAAGTATTTCTTCACATAACACACAAGTAACCTGTGGAACTCCTTGCCGAAGGATGTTGTGAAGGCCATGACTATAACTGTGACGGGTTGGATCACAGAAACCCCCTTGGGAGCTGCCACCCGATGTGCAAAGACTACCCCTGCTCCGGTTTTCCCTGCCAGCTCAGGACTCCAGCACCCTGTCTCGCTGAGCCAGACACTCTCATCTGCTCCAACACAGATCCAGGGTCTGAATCTCCTGTCCCAAAGCTGCAAGTTACCTGAAAACAGCGTACAGAAGTGCGCTTGTCTTTAGCACTCAGATGCCCAACTCCCAATGGGGTCTAAACCCAAATAAATCCGTTTTGCCGTGCATAAAGCTTATGCAGGGCAAACTCAGAGAGATATGCACAGTTGTTTGCTCCCCCAGGTATTAATACATACTCTGAGTAAATTACTAAATAAAAAGTGATTTTATTAAATACAGACAGTAGGATTTAAGTGGTTCAAAGTAGTAACAGACAGAACAAAGTAAGTCACAAGCCAAATAAAATAAAATGCGCAAATCTATGCCTAATCAAACCGAATACAGATAATCTCACCCTCAGAGATTCTTCAATAAGTTTTTTCTCAGACTGGACACCTTCCAGGCCTGGGCACAATTCTTTCCCCTGGTACAGCTCTTATTGCAGCTCAGGTGGTAGCTAGGGGATTCTTCATGATGGCTTCTCCCTCTCTCTCTTCTCTTCCCCCCTTTATATATCTTTTGCATAAGGCGGGAACTCTTTGTCTCTCTGGGTTTCCACCCCCCCTCACTGGAAAAGCACCAGGTTAAAGATGGATTCCAGTTCAGGTGACATGATCACATGTCACTGCAAGACTTCATTACTCACTTGCCAGCACACACATATACAGGAAGACTCACAGGTAAATACAGCCATCTGCAGACAATGGGAGTCATCAAGATTCCAAACCATCATTAATGGTCCACACTTTACACAATTACAATAGGCCCTCAGAGTTACATTTTATATTTCTAGTTTTAGATACAAAAGTGGTACATTTATACAAATCAGATGATCATACTCAGTAGATTATAAGCTTTGTAATGATACCTTACAAGAGACCTTTTGCATGAGGCATATCCCAGTTACTTACATTCACTTATTACCGTATTTTCTCTAAAACTATCTCAGTTACATTACACTGACTTATTATCAAGTTTTTATAAAACCATATAGACTGCACAACGTCACAGAAGTATTTCTTCACATAACACACAAGTAACCTGTGGAACTCCTTGCCGAAGGATGTTGTGAAGGCCATGACTATAACAGGGTACAAAAAAGAACTAGATAAATTCATGTATGATAGGATTGTAATGGGCTCGGTCACAGAGACCCCCCTGGGGACTGTTACCTGATGTGCTGAGACTACCTCTGAGCCTGTTTTCTCTGCCAGTTTGGGCCTCCAGAACCCTGGCTTGTTGAGCCAGACAAGCCTGCTGCAACACAGACCCAGGGTCTGAACTACACCACCAAGCTGCAGACTTAATTGAAAACAGCTTAAGAAGTGCTCCTTTCTCCAGCACCCAGACACCCAGCTCCCAATGGGATCCAAACCCAAAATAAATCCGTTTTACCCTATATAAAGCTTATACAGGGTAAACTCAAATTGTCTGCCCTCTATAACACTGATCGAGAGATATGCACAGCTGTTTGCTCCCCCAGGTATTAATTACTTACTTTGGGTTAATTAATAAGCAAAAGTGATTTTATTAAGTATAAAAAGTAGGATTTAAGTGGTTCCAGGTAATAACAGACAGAACAAAGTAAGTTACAAAGCAAAATAAAACAAAAACACGCAAGTCTAAGCCTAATACAGTAGGAGGGATAGCTCAGTGGTTTGAGCATTGGCCTGCTAAACCCAGGGTTGTGAGTTCAATCCTTGAGGGGGCCACTTGGGGATCTGGGGCAAAATCAGTACTTGGTCCTGCTAGTGAAGGCAGGGGGCTGGACTCGATGACCTTTCAAGGTCCCTTCCAGTTCTAGGAGATGGGATGGGAAATTGAATACAGGTAAATCTCACCCTTAGAGATGTCCCAATAAGCTTTTTTCACAGACAAGATTCCTTCCTAGTCTGGGCCCAATCCTTTTTAGACCAATGTTGTGGTTTATGGCCTGGGTCCAGCAATCACTCACACCCCCGTAGTTACAGTCCTTTGTTCCAGTACAGAAACTGGAACAAAGGCATCTCTTTGGGGTGGTGAGGCTCTCTCTTGAGCCAGCTGAAGACAAAATGGAGAGGTTTCTAGGGCCTTTTATATTCTCTTTCTTGTGGGAGGAAACCCCTTTGTACTTTGGTGCAAAAATCACAGCAACAAGATGGAGTTTGTAGCCACCTAGGCAAATCACATGTCCATGAGTGATTCAACTTTTTGCAGGCCAATGCCATTGTTTACATGTTAGTTTGAATGTTCCCAGCAAAGCTCAGATGTGGATTGGCGTCTCCTAAAGTCCATTGTCAGTTAAGTGTTTCTTGATTGGGCACTTACTCAGAATAGTCCTTTCTCAAGAAGCTGACCAAATGCTTCACTGATGCTACTTAGAATCAAACACATTGAGATACAAGTACATAGCCAATATTCATAACTTCAAATACAAAAATGATATATACATACAGACAGCATAATCATAACCAGCAAATTACAACCTTTCCATAGACACCTTACTTGACCTCCTTTGTACAGATGCAACTATAGGACCCTGGTTGCAACAATGATCTATACGGTCACAGTTCATGTCAATAACATCACAAGATCCATCAATGGCTATTAGCCAGGATGGGCATGGATGGTGTCCCTAACCTCTGTTTGCCAGAAGCTGGGAATGGATCACTTGATATTTACTTGTCCTACTCATTCCCTCTGAAGCACCTGGCATTGGCCACTTTCAGAAGATAGGACACTGGGCTAGATGGACATTTGGTCTGACTCAATATTGCCATTCTTATGTTCTAGAAGAGGGAGCAAAGGGAGCAGAAAGAACAGAGGAAGTCAGGGCAGCTCTGCTCCCTTTTCTCCCCTCACCTCTTGTGTAAAATTGGTCAGTTGTTCTCTACTCTTTTCTTCCAGTAGCGTAGCTGGGGGGTGCAGGGGAAGCAGCCGCTTCCCCGCAGCACATTTTCCAAAAGCGGCGCCTTAGTTAGGGGTTACCATGGCGCCAGCGGGCGAGGCCCCCGTTCCGCTCTGAAGCTTGGCCTGCCGGGCTGGCGCTGGGCTCCTGCAGGCAAGGGGGGTGGCAGCACAGCCGGAGGAGCCATGGGGAGGGCCGTGAGGGCAGCACGGCATGGCCGGAGGAGCCATGGGGAGGGGCGGCGGTGGGGGCAGGGGTGCGGAGCGGCCGGAGGAGGTGCCAAGGGGGCGTGGCCAGAGGAGGAGCCAAGGGGAGGCGCCTTTTTAATGTTTGCTCCCCCTGCTCTTAGAACCTGGCTACGCCACTGCTTTCTCCTCCAATTTCTGCAACACCTGGGAAGGCCTGGGGAGCGAGTGAAGAGCTGGCTTCCTTGTCTTGAGGTTTAGAGAGGTGGGGGCTGCAGAGTCCCTGGAGCTGCAGGAGGAACACAAGTGTGCTGGGAAGCAAGGGGTAGATGTGAGACTGTGTGCATAATTAATTGATGTGGGGTTGGGAGGCACAGGACTAATTAATTAGTATTTTTGGTTTTGGGGAGCAGTTGGGAGCTCTGTACCATCAGGCAGCACTTTCTGCAAGTTGGTATCATTTGATCTCAGTAGGGCCTTCTAGCAAGAACTTCTGCAACAGGGGCCAGAATCACCTCGTCTATACATTTGTGAAAGTTAGCAACAGAGTAATAGTCTCACACACACGTGTGTGTGTGTGTGTGTGAGAGACGGAGTTCAAAAACCAGCAGACAAACCAAAAATGTAACTTCATATTTTTAGTTAAATCTCACATTTTTGGGCCAATCTCATGAATTTTTGTGGTTGACGATATTGCCATGTCTTCAGGTCTGTGTAGTGAGACACTCTGGAACATCCTCCTCTACTTGTGTCTCTTACAGGTCCCTGCGTGGGTTCCTCCCCAGGGTCCCTCTGGCCTGGCATCTCTACCATTCCCACTCCTGACCAGCGGTGCTGGAACAATTTGTATAATGGGGGGATGTTGAGAGACATTGAATCAAACTCTAAACCCTGTCTATAAGGAAACCACTTCAAGCCAAGGGGTGCGGCAGCACACACACACACGGCACCCCTAGTTCCAGCACCAATGCTCCTGACCTCTGTGGAGAAACCTACACCAGATCTTTGCCCATCCCTGATTTTGTCTCTGACTGAGGGGCAGGTTCTATTTTTTTATTCCTTGCATTGCTCACATGACCAATCACGATTCCCCTCAGTGTTTCTGCAGCTGTGGCCTTTCCTGGGCAGTCTAGGAAATGGGGGCTGTGCACCCCATCGTACGAGCCTCTCTTGATTAATAAATAATAATATTTAATTAATAATAAATTATAATACTCTATTATGTAATAGTTTAATTGCCAAATAGATATCATTTCCTCAAAGCAGCAACCATTCAACCAAACCTAGGCAAACAGTAGCAAACTCCAATATGTTCCATGTGTTATTCTTCTAGGCTACTAGGTTGAGAGTTGTGATCTTCAGAACATTTTCTATTTTAAACTAGAGATGAGTGGAACATTTGACTCACACCTAAAGTACACTCAAAGTCAGCTTTGGTTTGATTTCAGTCTGTGTTCAGAACCAGCAGTGATTGTCACAAACTTAATTATTCATAATTTTTTAGTGAAAGTTGGATAGAAAATGTTTTGTTTGTTTTGGATTTCTGTGAACATTTTTTGAAGCTGCTCTTCGTAGGTGAATTTGTGTTAGATCTGTGCTCACGTGAGAGCATGCAATATGGTATTTTTCCAATATGGGCCCTAATCCCACTTCCAGTGAACCAGCAAACTTCATGCTTTGTGGATTTGCATAGATCCATGAGAGGTGAACTTTACAAAAAGATTTAACCACAGGTGAATAAGGCTAGATCAAGTCCAAATACTGTTGAACTTCAAGGGCAAAACCATGCAAGAGAGTTCCAATGTGAGAAATTTGCCAGGCCATTTCCAAGCAAAAGTGAAAGGGTTCACACAGCTCTACTATGAAAATCTACAAGCAATAACAATTGGGTTAAAACTTAATTATGACCTCACGTTTCTTTCATGAACACATAACCAGACATTACTCCTCTTAAGTGAAGGTTTGGAGGTTGTGTTTATGGAATATTATTAAAGATTCAATAAACACGATGAGCTATTTCGTTATAAATCAAAAGTCTGCTGAAGATCCTTCAGTTATGGGAGACTACAAGCATGCTAAATGAATCTTTATCTTACTGGGACAAAAGATGTTTTCTCTAGCATGAGGGAATCCTGCCAGCTAGCCAACTCTGCAACTTTCTCCTGTCCCCCTCAACATGCCAGGGCAGAAGGGAATATGGCTGGCATGCACATAGGGTGACCAGATAGCAAGGGTGAAAAATCAGGATGGGGGTAGGAGGGGGGGTAATTGGCACCTATATAAGACAAAGCCCCAAATATCGGGACTGTCCCTATAAAATCGGGACATCTGGTTACCTTACGTGCACAACACTCCAGTGATCTTCAGTTAGAATAACAGCCATTTAAAAAACCAGTGGATCTTAGAGCAGCCCAAGAATTACACTGGCCAATTAAGCCCCAGCAATACCAGAGTTTGTGGGAGCACAAAGTTGGCTTAAAGCTATCATGCCTCCTCTCTCCTCAGGGTTGAGCAAAGCTCTGTCTGTTTCTTTACAAATCTACCATACCAACTGTCCAAACATACTGTAATGAAAAGATGGAATATTACACAGCAATTTAATGCTCTGGTATATTTTATGAAATACGGCCAATGCAGCCTGGAATAAGGTACGTTGCAACTTTTGCTGATACCCCATTTTTCTTGTACCTCTCTTGTTTGGCATGGCAAATGAATGAAGACTGAAATTTAAAAAGCACAAGCTAATGTTATATTAAAGTAAAGCACCACTCGTTTTTCAAATGTTTTTTCAATTGATTCACTTTAGCTTTCAGATCCTTTCTTACACCTTCTGAAGGCTGTTTGTGATTTTCAACCTTTTTTCTGATTTTAATGAGTTTTGACACAAAGTATTTTTTGCTGGAGACTTGGCAGTCCCAATAAACCTGAGTGTAGCATCACATGACATATTTCACTATACTGTCTGCACTCGGAAATCTAAAAAAACCCCTACATTTCCTGAAAAGTACATTTCAATAAATTACAGTTTATGAGGGAGAAAAAAATTAGGCATCAACACTCACCAAAAATATAGGTCATACTGAAAGCTGGCTCTTCCAGTTAGAACTGGTGGAATTATCTTCCCTGTAAAGACAGCTGTTTTTGTCCTACTTGTGGGTATAAACAGATAAAACAAGCATATCATAGCCAACCCATTACTATGAAGTAGGGAATTTGGCTTCTGTACATATCTATAAGGAAAGTGTGAATCATACATATATTCATAGGTTGTTAAAGATTTATCATGTCTCTACTGATGTTGTGTTCTTTGCAGTGATTTCACATTTCCCAGACTGGTTCTCAAGACAGCTGTGCAAAATTCAGAGGTTTTGGTTTGCTGGCAATTGATGTGCACCTTTTCTTTGTGGTCTCCTGAGTTTCATTCTGAGTTTCGGGTTTGTTCAAAGAAAAGTCAGCCAAAACCTGCAGGATTAGTCTGGTTTCAAAGTGAACCTATGAAAAAACACTGAACTTTGCATAGTTACTAACTGAAGTTAAAGCTCAGCCCATGTTTGTTCACAATTTGGCCCAGATTGATGCTCACTGGAAAGTCAGCCTAAGTTTCAATTCATTCAGACACCTGGCACTTCTATTGTGCTGCCGAGGTTCCACATTCATTGCACTGCCTAACATAGGTGCTGACACCGGTAGCCCCCCATCAGCACATCCCGCCTACTGGCAGCCCTGCCGATCAGCATCTCCACCTCCACCCTAGTGCCTCCCGCCTGCTGCAATCAGCTGTTCAATGGCATGCGCAAGGCGCTTGGGGGTAAAGGGGACAATCAACAGTGGGGTGCACTCAGGGAGGCGGTGGAATGGGATGGGGACGGGTGGAGTGGGGGCAGAAAGAGGCAGGGCAGGGTGGGGCCTTGGGGTGGAAGTCAGCGCCTATTAGGAAGTCCGCACCTATGCTACCTAGGTTTCAAGGGACTTGAAGAAAAAAATTCTTTAATTGCCTCTAAAGCAATGTTAGCACCCTGGGTGATAAACAAGAGGAAGTATTTGTAGCAGATAATGATGATGAGGATGATGATGATGATTAAATTCTTTCCACTTCAGCAGTAACTAGGATGATATTAAATGGCAGCTACTTAAAGTGGGACATTTTAAAATCAGCAGGCCTGGATAACTTGCATCCAAAAGTTTTAGATGCTGTCTGGACCATTAATGTTGATTTTCAATAAATCTGGACACTGGGGAAGTTCCAGAGGACTGGAAGAAAGTTAATGTTGTGCCGATATTTAAAAAGGGTACATGGGATGACCTAAGTAATTATAGACATTGAGATAGATTATATATATATATATAAATAAATAAAAAAACATTGATTCCAGCCAGAATAATGGAACAGTTGATACAGGACTTGATTAATAAATAATTAATGGATGGTAAATATAATTAATACCAATCAAAGTGGGTTTATAGAAGAACGGTCTTGTCAAACTAACTTGATATGTTTTGATACAATTACAAGTTTGGTCAAAAAAGAATACAGTATTGATGTAATATACTTAGACTTCTGTAAGGCATTTTACTTGGTACTACATGATCTCTTAATTTAAACTGATACACATTAAATGGTTTGAACACTGGTTAAATTGATAGGTCTCAAAATGTAATTATATGTGGGAAATCATCATAAAGTGGGTGTGTTTCTAGTGGGGTCCTGCAGAGATAAGTTCTTAGCCCTGTGCTATTTAACATTTTTATCAATGACTTGGAAAAAAACATAAAATCAAACTGATAAACTTTGCAGATGACATAAAGATGGGGGACTGGTAAATAATGAAGAGGACAGATCACTGATACAGAGTGAACTGAATCGCTTGGTAAGCTGGGTACAAGAAAGCAATATGCATTTCAGTATGATCTGATGTAGTTCTACATCTTGGAGCAGAGAATATAGGCCATACCAGCATTGGGAACTCTATTCTGGGAAGCAGCGGCTCTGAAAAGGACTTGGGGTCATTGTGGATAAATCAGCCAAACATAAGGCCAGTTAGACACTGGCCTAAAGACACTCTGGCCAACAACCTGTAGGTATATAAATAGGGGAATATCATATAGGAGTAAAATGGTTATATTACCTCTGTGTTTGGCACTGGTGTGACTGCTACTGGAATACAGTGTCCAGTTCTGGTGTCCACACCTCCAGAAGGATATTGATAAATTGGAAGGGGTTCAGGGAAGAGCACAAGAATGATGAAAGTATTGGAAAATAAGAAAAGATTAAGAGGTGACTTGATCACAGTCTATATTTGCTTAAATGGGGAACAAAATTTGGATAATAGAGTGCTCTTCAATCTAGGAGACAAAGGTATTACAAGATCCAATGGCTGAAAGTTGAAGCTAGAGAAATTGAGACTAGAAATAAGTCACAATTTTTTTAATAGTGAGGGTAATTAATGATTGGAACAATTTGCTGTGGGCTAATTCTGGTAGATTCTCCATCACTGGCAATTTCTAAATCAAGATTGGATGTTTTTCTAAAAGACAGGTTCCAGTTCAATTGTGACGGAAGCATGTGTTATACAAAAGGTCAGACTAGACAATCACAGTGATCTTTTTGGCCTTAAAACCAGTTCATTCAGACACCATGCACATTTATTACATGTTATTTATTATCTATGCATGTAATTTACAAAGTTTTGTTGTGAATATTTTCCATGTATTTTTGTTTCCTTTACCTGTTTCCTTTCCTTTCTTCATTGTTTTCCACAGATACATAACAATGTTGCTTTAGGTGGCCAACTCTATGGACAATAGCTGACCTCATCATCCTGATTTTTAAACTGTTGTTTTTTTAAGTGGAACCGCATTTCTTGACTGAGAGGGCTAGGCAACTATTGTAGATGACCTTTCAGTTTAGCTAGTAGGAAACTATGATAAGTGTAAAGTCAACTCAGATTGCTGCACTCTGTCAACATCCTCTGATGTCCTAGCATAAATAATGCTAGTTATAGAAATCTGGAGCTGTAGCGAGTTGCCAACATGAATATAGGAATGATTGGAATATATTCCAGTGCATTCGCATTGCCATTTTAGGAATGGGAATGCTTCTTAGGGCTGGTCTACACTGGGAGGGGGAGGGAAGATCGATCTAAGATACGCAACTTCAGCTATGCTATTCGCGTAGCTGAAGTCGAAGTATCTTGGATCGAATTACGTGGGGTCCAGACGGCACGGGATCGATGGCCGCAGCTCCCCCATTGACTGCGCTACCACCGCTCGCTCTGGTGGAGTTCCGGAGTCGACGTTGAGCGCGTTCGGGGCTCGATATATCGCATCTTAACGAGACGCGATATATCGATCCCGGATAAATCAATTGCTATCCACCGATACAGCGGGTAGTGAAGACGAACCCTTATAAATCAGTTGAAACCTAAATCTCCTAGGGAATGTTCCCAAACAATTACAAGTTTAGAATCAGCAGAGTTAGTACCTGGAGAAGAATGAATAGGAATCAGAACGATAAGAAATAAGACATATTTCCCATGCTCATAAGAGGCACAGCCAAGAGTAGGAGCTAGTGTGGAGCTGCATTGCTCCTGGGAAGGGAGGTACTTGGATGTATTCTGCTTTACAGAAGCAGGAGGCTTCTCTGAATTCCTTGGCTACAGGGTTAACCTGCCCACTACTACACTCCTTCTCTCCCTGCATTCCAGTCTCACTCCACAGTCTGGTGCATTCTGTTCTGTCTCTGCTCTTTGGAGCAATGCTACCTGGCACTCAAGGTAAGGAAGAAGACTTCTTGTGCTTTTTCACACACTGTGCGCCCATGTAAGGGTCATGCTGAATCACTCTCTAAGAGAAGCTTCAGTGTTACTAGCTGTTTCTTATTCTTGCCACAATATAGTGGTTCTTGATATTTTCCCAATTATTCCTAACATACTGTATATAGTAACTGCTTACTTGTCCCATTCATTTAGAAAGGGACAATTGTGTAATAAATGAAAATTTTGCCACTGACTTCAGTTAGAGCAGGATTGGGGCCTAGATACAGGCATAATGTCCTGTGAATTTATATATGATTTTAGCTTTTAGATTTATAATATAAGCCTTTTCAAATAACCCAGGGTTTAGTGGGCATTATGCAGCCTCCTTTTGGCTGAAATGCCGTGGTGATTCAATAGTAGAGCAGCAATACAATACACCACAATTTAAAATACAAAGTGAAAAGGAATGTTGTATCCACTTGAAATTGTAGGGAGAATTTAGTAGTCAAAATATATTTTCCCAGACTTTGCCAAGGCACAAAGTTTAAGATCTTTAACAGGACTGGTCCAAACAACAGAAGAAAATATAATTTAAAAAAAAAAAAAGAGAGAGAAAAGAGACAGTTTTGTTCTTTTTAATATTGAAAAAATTCAATGCCAATTAAAAAAAAAATCTAAGGGATTACTGCCAGATCTAATTTATACTCTTGCCAAAAGTGCACTGGTCTCTTTAACAAAGCCAAGTGGTCAAGACTTTAGGTTTATATCTCATTCAAATGGCAGCCTTTCCAGCAGTTCTGTCCCCTTTAACATCAGGCTGAAGCATTTGGACTAAGAGGAAGAGTGCCACCTGCTGGATCACCAGCACTACTTTCTAGGATCCCCTGTATTTTTCTTAGAGGTCTCCCATCCAAGGACTGACAGGCCAACTATGCTCAGCTACAAAGCAAATCACAACAATAGGATAGTTTTTGGATTATGGTAGGTGCTTTGTAAACATTACTGTGGCACTTAGGAGACCTAGTCATGAACCATCATGCTAGGCGCTGTACAAACAGAACAAAAAGATGGTTGCCTGTCCCAAAAAGCTTACAATCTAAACATACAATAAGATGCAGCCCTTGACCCAAAGAACTTGCTTGTCTTCTTAGATTGTAACATATGAAAAGTGAAAAGGATAAAATATACATCATTTAATCCCCTCTGTAGAAAACCCCGTCTTCAGTGGTCCTCTAACATCCCATTATTTACTGGCGATTTCTTGTTAGTGTATGGTAGAAGGAATTTGAAGAAGGAGAGGATAGTTTACAGAGTAGTGTCCTCTCTTCCTTCAAATCCTTCCTCAACATAGTTTTTCCTGGTTCTCAGAAGTAGCCCACCAGTTCCTATTTTAATATACACAAAATGTTGGTTGTTTCTCTTTTGACAGCTAAAAAATACATAATCTCCAATGAAGACTACTGAATTAAATCTCGTAGAGACAAAAGGATGCAAATGTGAAATGTAAAGTCACTTGGAAAAGAAAGAGGGAAGAAAAATATTTGTCACCTAAACAGCAGCCATACTGGGTCAGACCAAAGGTCCATCTTGCCCAGTATCCTGTCTTCCAACAGTGGCCAATGCCAGGTGCCCCAGAGGGAATGAACAGAACAGGTAATCAAGTGATCCATGACCTGTTGCCCATTCCCAGCCTCTGGCAAACAGAGGCTAGGGACACTATCCATGCCCACCCTGGCTAATAGCCATTGATGGACCTATCCTCCATGAATTTATCTAGATCTTTTTTGGAACCCGGCTATAGTCTTGGCCTTCCCAACATCCTCTAGCAAGGAGTTCCACAGGTTGACTGTATATTGTGGGAAGAAATACTTCCTTTTGTTTGTTTTAAACCTGCTGCTTATAAAGTGCTGAAGGGGCACTTAATGAAGGTGAACAAGGATTTCTGACATTATGTCTTTTAGCTTTGACATCTGTTGTGTTGACAGTATCTTGGTAATAAAAGCAAATTATGGGATCAGTTATAACCTTTGTTTGGAAGAAAGTCCATAATTCCAAGAAGTAGAATAATGGAGCATGCTTTAAGAACAGCAGAACTTCAGACCTTTTCATAATATGTTGGCTTGTAAAGCTCTGCCTGTGCGTGGAGTCTCTACTTCTGTGCTTTTAGCAAATATAGCCAGTATTTAACCTATAACTATGCCCTTATATCCATCTGTACTTCCCAATACAGGGGCCCAGTTCTGCTCCTCTAGAAACTAATCTTCCCACTGATTTCAGAAAGCTGCCGTGTACCTCATTCTGATCTTCCATACAGTTTCTTTACCAAAGAAAATACACACCTGCAGAGCAGCTGAGATGACCATTATAGGATAAATAACCTTTGCTCAGAACCATTAATGACATTGGCTGCAAGTGGCTTTGACCCCCAAACCATTTAAACAACATAGACATCAAGATTTAGAGAGTCCTAACAAGAAAATCTCTAGTAATGAGGATGGCATTGTTTTGATGTGTTCCTTTGGAAACAACAGCATGAATTGTGAAACAGCAGGCAGATAAGAGGCCTCTAAAGAAAAGCAGGAAAAAGAAAGAAGAAAAGAAAAGTAAAAATGACTAAGATGGAAAAACGGACTGTTGCCCCTTCAAAAGGTGAGGATTTTGAAGTTTACATACAAAGGCGTTTATCCCAATGACACTGAAGAGAATAACAGGTAATACCCATTTTCCCCACTGCTTTTGAAAAAGACATTTGCAGAAAGAACGTGTTTCTCTCAAGAACCAGGTGCTACGAACTATGCAGACTGGATTAATGTGCTTGAAATCACCACATGCCCCATCAGACCTTCCTCACTGAGGGATATAAATTTCACTTTCAGAATCTAGACAGAGCAGTGGAATAGCCATGGGGCTAGAGAGATGTCTGACAATTTGAGAGAGTACTTCAATATATGCACCATGTGGAAGGAAGGAAAGCCCAGGCTACAGGGGAAAGGAAGAAGGATAGCCTTGTGGTTAAGGCATTGAACAGGGACTCAGGAAATCGACTTTCTAGCGCTAACACAGACTTTGTGTGAACTTGGGCAAGTCATTTAGGGTTAAATCCTAAATCAATGAAGCCATGGGAGTTTTGCCATTGACTTCAGTAGGGCCGGATTTCACCTCCCCCTGAAAATTGAGATAATAGTACTTCTTCTCTTTCACCCTTTGTCTCTCATATCTTGTAACCTCTTCAAGGTAGATATGTACAGTGCCTAGCACAATGGGCCCTGGCTTTACAGACTACTCTAATGCAATAAATAAGTAATAATACAGAAGATGACAGGGGTCACCCCACCCTCAAGTATTTGAGAAATCTGAATTGGCATTGTTTAAGATCATATCAGCATTTACAATAAGCTGAAGTGTGGGGGCTGTGGAGTAAGAGTAGTGATACAAAAGAAGTCTACATTCTAAGAAACTGGTTGAATTATGTGACTGTCATCAAGACAGAGAAAGCAAAAAGTATGGCTAGAAGTTATTTTTGGGAATCAGTCTTTGACCAATTTCAATATTCTGGTCCATGTGAACTCTGTAGTAATCAAGTCAGCAAAACACAGCACAAACAACTCTACATCATCCATGGGCTACATTGATTTTGTGACAGAAGAATAAGCAAATGTACTTCGCTGCAGTTGATGCTTATTCCAGGTGGCCAGAAGTGGTACTTGCAACTTAAGACTACTGAGGCATTGGGGAATATGTTTGTTGCACATGGTTTGCCTGAAGAAATCAGTTTGGATAATGGTGTACATTTTTTTCCCTGAGGAATTTCAATTTTCCTCATGAGACAGTAAAATACACTATATCAGCTGCTTATAACTTACCGTCAAATGGCTTAGCAGAACTCTGTGCAAAAACTTAAAAGGGCATTGGATAAAAATGAGGTAGAACCCTGAAATAATGCATTACAAATTTTCTTCTATTGTACAGGTCAAAACTACAGTTCACAATATAGAGAACTCCAGCAGACTTATTTCTTAAGTGGTCAGTTGCAAATTAAATTATGATTAGCCCAGATGTAGCCAAAGAACTAGATGAAAACCATCACAGATGAAGAAAGCTATAAAATAATCTTCTGAGGTGTTTATGGCTAGAATAAAAGGTACTGTTTTAAAAATTACAGTGAAAGAAAGATGTACAGAAAAAGAGTGGTAAGAAAGGTATTGTGACCAGAAACATACTTGATGGAGGTAAATGAGGAAATAGAGAAACATATTGACCTGTTGTTACTAGATAAAGGTTCTCTTTTGTTGCCTCCATTTTAGATACATGTAATCCATTCTTCCTGTTGAAAACAACTACTGATTACAAATGCCGAAGGATGGAGCAACACTCAGTAGTACACTTCATGGTTAACATAAAAAAATATGTTGTTATCTGAGCACTGTGAACTACAGTAGCTACATAGTCATGTCAGAACAAGCTTCTGAGTGTTTGGCCCTAGTTTACAAAGCCTTTACCAAATTGGGTTCTCACCTATCGTGACCCTCTGCGACAGCAATGCTCTGCAGGAATGCTACAGCCAGAGGAACTCAGCTTTAGGCTCACATGAACTAGAGGCAAGACACTCTCATCAGCAGGATCCTGTTTATGGAACACCTTACTGGGCGCAATCAGATTGGGCCAAAACCTGATGGTGTTCAGATCAAAGTATAAAGTGCACCTTTCAATACTGCCCAGGAAGGATGCCTGTAAATAAATTATGTCAGATTAAAATTAAAATTCGCACACAGAACTTTAACTACAGCTTTAAGATGTAGGGGATAAGGTATCTAATTGCCTCATTGACATGTAGTTTGTGCATCAATCAGAGCAGCTGCGCTAAGCTAAACTTTTTCAAGGCACTCTCAAATGGATTTAAATAGCCACACAAAGGAGTTTACACCAATTTAACTAAACTGGTTTCATGGCAGGTAGGGCTGCTCTGTAGTGCCCTCCTGCATGGCCAACCAAGACACTGCAGGCACTTCCTGCCTCAATTCACCAGTTGCAGCTGTAAGCTTGGCATCAGTCTATACCCATCAATGTAACACTAACATTCAAACTTTGGCAATCTGTACCTTTTAATGCACAAACCAAAACACAAACCAAAACAGCAAATGGCTACCTGCAATGCTTGAGGGTGAGGGCAAAGCCTGGCCGTGGGGTTCTGGGCTATCACTGAGGAGCTGCTGCTGCTCCTCCTCTGCCTCAGTACCACCCTGCACTGGCCTGAGAAGAAGCAGGCAAGCCTTTTTAACTGGCCTGCTGGCTCTTGATTGGTCAATGTTTCCTTCTGGCCCTTCTAGGCCTCTGGAGGACTATTTTGTTGGTAACATGGGCTGAGTGGATTTTCTTTCAGCAGGGGGTGTCAGGGCATTGATGCCTCAAGCAGGGGGCAGAGCAGACCTTACTGACACTGTAACAAGGTTCTTAACTGCCTTAGTAAAATTTGTGCATGATTAGATGAGCCCTTAGATAGAACCCTGTTGAGTCACTTCACATTCCCGTTAATTTCCCTTTTTTTAAGGAATTCTCTTTCTCCTCTTTATCAGCCAAATCCTCAAAGCTTCAGTAAAATGGTTAGCTCCACTTCCAGAACCGATCTGATAATATAGAGAATGAAAGATGTGATTCTCACTCCTAAGCAGAGAGAACCACCAAGCAGGTCTGTAGCCACTACTGCAAGTTAAAGAGGGAGTAGCATACATGACCTTTCCTTACTCCTTTATGGAGAATTTTAGCTTAGTGAATCCAGGCTGTGTGCAACCCCCCACTGAGCCAGTGCATCTACTTAATTCCCTTACACAATTTTTTGCAGAAAAGCCTTCCTGGTGGCTTGGACCTCCTGAAGAGGCAGTTTGTTTCTACTGCTTTAGATTATATTGCATTTTTTTATGTCAGTGCAGAATGGGACCATTATTAGAAAGAGATGCTTTTGTTTTCAATATCCCTATAACAAATGGTCAAAAGCATAAATTTAAATATACAACAGATGAATGAATGTGCCCTGGGATAAATAGCCTGTGCACTGGAAATCATCATCCCATCCCTCCCAACAGCATTTCTTGCTGCTTATGTGGTGAACTTCTGTGGTTTGTGGGTAGCCAATTTGGTAGGTGTGTGGAAAAGCTCTGAGTTGAAGTAAGCATTTAATCTTCATTACCTCTCAGTCATTACACAGATGGTTGCGTGAATGTGTGTGTTTGTGTGTGTATACACATGTCTCAGTAGCATACTTGAAACCAATTTGCCCTTTAAAAGCATACTAAATAGAAGTGTTACAAAACTGCAGAGATCACTAGAAGGACAGAGCAAATAGCAGGCAAATCTTTCTTTATGTAATGCAATATTCTAGAACCTCAGGCTTGTTTTCTTTTAATAACATTCCTGATTTTGGATTTTTGGTCTCAAATCTGTTACTTGACATTAAAAATCTCTGTACCTTGCTACTAACCCTTTGAGATGTTCCATTCTCCCAGTTTTGCAGTCTCTCTATTGTACTTCAGTTTTATCACAGGCCGTATTATGTCATAGGCCATATTTTCAAAGATATTGAGGTACCTAAAAATGCAGATAGGCATTCTGTAGGGTTTTTAAAAGCACCTAATCCAGTTAGGCACCTAACTCCTATCATATTCCATGTGCCTAACCTAAGCTGCTTAGTTGTTTTTGACAATCCCATTAAACAACTAATGCATCTTTAGGGACCTAAATTCCTTTGAAAATCTGGCCCTTAGCTTCTCTGTGCCTGTGTTTTCAAATCTGTAAAACAGGGATAATAATGCTTGCCAACTTGCAGTGAGATTGTCAAACTTATGTCTGAAAACCTTGTTGAGATCCTAAGATAGAAGGAGATAGAGGAGTGTAAAGTATGAATATTTTAATATTTCTTTAACATTAAGCACATATGCCTGTTATTCTAGAATGAGCTATTTGGAGACCTACAAAGACAAATTCAAACTGTAGAACTATTTCATAATGCCATTTTCCAAAATGAATGTAGAAAATCATGAACTACCTTAACTTTTGGCTTACAAAATGTTCCCCAAATTGTTTCACATGCCCTTTAACGAATATAATATTGCATCTTGACTCTTTGTTTGAATGATTCATTCTTAATACTTTAAATCAATCTCGAGAACGAGTATTTTTCTTGTGCATTATGTTATGAGGCAATGTATCAAACATTGTTGTTATATCACATTAATGACTCATTGGTCAGACTTCTGAACCTGGTGCCAATCTTATGACAGTAATATGGAAAGCTTCTGCTCTTTGTCAGTGCAGTAGCTCAAACAGGTCAGTACACTTTGGTTTTCCTTCTAACATAATATTAATGATTCATTTGCCATTTCAGTTTTAAATTATATTATTCTTATCTAGTCATTTGGTTTCTCTCAATGCCTTTATGTCTTCCCAGACAGTGATCAAACTTGAATGCCTAATGCTATATTAGAATAATCACCACATGTACTGACCCATTTAAATTCAACGGGAGCTGCTCATTACCTCTGAAGAGAGGCCACTTTTATTTGTGTCTCTAAATATTGTGCAGTACATTGACTATGTGGCTAGAAATATTTTAAATCATGGAAGTCCTAAAGGCTGTAAAGACAGTCTTGTGGCTCCCATAGAGGGTAAAGAGGCAATGTGAACTTCTAACTTCCAGGTCTCTTTTTAGAAAGATTGATGAATGAACTTTTCTTCACATTGGCAATGTGTGGATGCTTCTTTTTCCCATAGAGCTGCACAGAATAAGGGGCTAAAGGCTCCCTGCCACAAATGGAAAAGGAAAAACCTTTTGTAAAAAGAATAGGGCAACAGACTCAATCACTGCCTGATCGCAGTGAAAAAACTGGTGTGAATACAAGAGCTTTAAGATCCCCAGTCTGCTAGCCAGGGGCGAGGAGTCTTTTAGACACTTTTCTCAAAAGGAGCCACTTGTGGGGCATTTAACTTCAGGCAAGGATGCACAGAATTAAAAGGGGGTCAGAGTCTTGGCTTCAGCTTACCAGCTGCACTAAACACCATTAATAGTTCTAGATGGGAGCCCATGCAATAGCAGTCTACCTTGCCATTTAAGGGTTCATTGGTAGGAGTTCTAGAGTTATGGAACTCAGCTAGAGTGTCAGTCAAGTGGAGCTCTCCCTTAGATGCAGAGCTTTTCAGTAAGGCATCTGCACATGACAGGATGTAAAAAGAGACTAGCATTCTCCTAGAAGACTTTTTTTTTTTTTTTAAAACGGAGATATCCTATCTCCTAGAACTTGAAAGGACCTGGAAAGGTCATCGAGTCCAGCCCCCTGCCTTCACTAGCAGGACCAAGTACTGATTTTGCCCCAGATCCCTAAGTGACCCCCTCAAGGATTGAACTCTCAATCCTGGGTTTAGCAGGCCAATGCTACTAACCCCAATAGACAGTACAATGGAAGGGCAGAGGATATTAGCCTTTATCTGGATGGAATATGCGTTGATTCCTAATCATGAATCAGCACCTAGATGCTATGGGATGGGAATGTTATAAATTCAGATAGAGCTGTACATGTTTATATCATCGTATGGCATGGAAAGTTCACTGTATACTGACCGAAAATAAATATTGACTCTGGAAACAGAACCTATAAACCTAGAAACTTAAATCCAGCTGTTTGTGCTTTCTTTCTCTAACATTACATAAAACATAACAAGAAATGTATTTTATATTGTGCAGTTCATACAAAATATACCCCAAAGCAAATAATAACATGGAATGCACTTAGACACACCCAATTACACTATAAAATCAGAATGCTATATGGCAATTAATCCAAGGTAATCCATAAATCTAAGCAAAACCTACCGAGAATAAAGTAAATTAAAGAAAATAATTTTGATCTGGCATTTCAAATACCATAAACATGAACTATAAAATGTAATGGCCAGATTTTGAAAACTCATCCTTCAGACTTCTACTTATAAATTAGAAGAACAAGTCACAGTGGGTGCAATTTTGTTCCAAAATAAATTGTGTCTGCAATTTATTTCATTTGACTGTTTATCTACTAGATTGTGCTAGCAAATCAGCTACTTAGAACTCTAAATGACCTGCACTGTAGATGCAGCTTTGCCGTACAATGATTTTTCCCTGCAGTATCAGCCATTTTGATATCTACCTGCCTGGTTGTGCCTGAAAATCATAAACATCTAAAAACCTAGAAAACTATGGGCCTTGTCCAAAGTTAATTGAAATCAATGTTTTTTCCCCATTAACATTAATCATTTTTGGATTAAATCATTAATGACCTAAGGTGCGAGTACAAATCATTGCAGGCTCAGTGTTGCATTCAGACCCATTGAAGGTGCAAAAATGGAGGTGTGATTGTGCAGGATATAATCACAAGCCCCAGGTCACTATGCCAGCTGCTCATGAACACATCAGGCCTAATCCATGCAGTAAAACTTGCTATGGAAATGCTATCCTCAATAAAAGAGAAAGAAAAAGTGTATCAAGGAGCCAAGAACATAAACAAAAATGTTCTGGAACTTATTCAGATATCTAGAGCCGGTATATATTTATCTGTGAAGAATAAAGAACATCAGAGAACAACATTTTATTGGTACAGAATGCAGCATTTAAAGACAATAAAATATGCAACAACTGGGAAGAGACGGCCTTCCTAAATTTGTTTGGGATGCTTTTCTGTCTAGATACATCTTGCTGATTCAACTACATTTATGCAACAAGGTTGCTGTGATATCAGCAAGCATAATTTGCAGTAATCAAGTCCATTTATTATGAAAAACACACAGCAATAGATCATCACTAGTAGGTAAAAGCTGTTCTGTGTATGAGATGTGAACAAATACTAAAAACTGTTAAGTGTGATAAATTAATTAGCAACTGTTTATTTTCCTCTGTGATACTTCAAATTACCCCTGGTTTAATTTGATGATCACCCTAAGCAAGCATCAAGGTCAGCAGGTTATTGATATATAAGCCAAATGGACCTTTGGGAGATGCCACTGTCACTTTCAGTTAAGACTCTAAACTATAACACAGGGTTGAGAATATTTAAACCATGCAGGAGCATTCCTTGAACCTGCTAACACGATTTAATTGTTCCAGGTGACGAAAGAAGTGCCCCCAATCTGATGATATCTTCAGATTATTCTTAACCCAGTAGAGGGGTCAGCATTGACAAGGTTTAAGTATAGATCACTGCCACACAGGTAGTTCTGCAATTGCTTTGTAGGACTGTGGGCCAGATCCTCCAAGATGCTGAATGCCCTCAACTCAGTGGGCATTCAGAGAGCTCAGCACCTCAGAAAAGAATCTCAGTATTGGGTAGGCTTGGCCAGAAATCAGGGAGACCAGGTACAGGAGAGGAAATACCTAAATTATCTGTTGAAAGTTAGGTCAATTTTATGACTCCATCTACTCAAAGACAACACCTGATTTAGATGATATATTCATTAGATTATTAGGATTTTGGCATAAAATAAAAAATGGATTTCTTGGCACATGGTTTGACACAGGTAGAAAAACACCTGAATGGCATCTGGTATGCTTACTAAAAAATTCCTGGCAGAAGGTGAGCTGGCTGGAGAACAGAGGTAGCAGTTGCCAAAATGAACTGAGCAAACTGTTTTTTGAATGGAAAAAAAAAATCTTTGTGTATTTGGGGAAAGATCACAGAATAGATGATCCATCATTTAGAATTATCAGTCCAATCTTTTATTTTGTGCAATGGAGATGCCCACAGATTCTGGCCAAGCAGTATGATGTTAGAGCAGGGGTGGGCAAACTATGGCCTGCGGGCTGGATTCAGCCCGCCAGCCATTTTAATCTGGCTCTCAAAGCTCCCGCTAGGGAGCAGGGTCTGGGGCTTGCCCCGCTGTGGCACTCCAGCGGGGAAGCAGGGTCGAGGGCCACTCCACACAGCTCCCAGAAGCAGCGGCATGGTCCTCCTCCAGCTCCTACATGTAGGGGCAGCCAGGGGGCTCCACTCTGAACATTGCCCCCCGCCCCAAGTGCTTCCCCTGCAGTTCCCATTGGCCAGGAACCGTGGCCAATGGGAGCTGCAGGGGTGGTGCCCGAAGATGGGATAGCACGCAGAGCTGCCTGGCCGCGCCTCCACGTAGGTGCCGGAGAAGGGACATACCGCTGCTTCCAGAAGCTGCTTGAGGTAAGCGCCACCTGGAGCCTGCACCCCTGAGCCACCCCCCATGCCCCAACCCCTTGCCCCAGCCCTGATCCCCTTCCCACCCTCCAAACCCTTTGATCCCAGCCTGGAGCATCCTCTTACACCCCAAACCTCTCATCCCCAGCCCGAACCTTCACCCCTTCCCGCACCCCAAACCCCTGCTCCAGCCCTGATCCCCCTCCTGCCCTCCAAACCCCTTGATCCCAGCCCGGAGCACCCTCCTACACCCCAAACTCCTCATCTCCAGTTCCACCCCAGAGACCACACCCCCAGCCGGAGCCCTCACCCCGCTCCTGTCCCCCTGAAGTAACTACAAATCCTGGTTCCCATCAATCTAATAGAATTACCAATGAGAGATTTTTGGGAAAAAAGATGCTTTGAAGATTGGAAGGGGCTGTGAATGGGTATTTTATGTCTCCACCTATGCGGTAATATCTAGCTATGGAAAGAATCTTTAGTGGGCTAATGGTGTCATCTCTCAAGCCTAGCAGTGTCATGAATCTGCCTGTCAGAATGTGTAGCATAGAAATACAGCATTCCCATCCTCTGCTCCCCAGCAGCTCTCACCAGCCTCAATAGATATATATTTGGTAAACTGGAAATTATCATCTAGAAAGCAGACAACTGAATTTGGCCCATCATCCCCTTTAAATACTAAACCGAGAGTTTATTTCATTTAGCTTTTAAAATTGTGTTTACTTTGCACTGATTTCGTATAGTGCCTCTAGGGCTCTTTACATACGCAAACCTCATTAGCTGGTTGGCTGATATGGAAAGAGGGAAGAACCACTCAGAGCACCTCAGTGGTAGCTCCTTGACAGGTGTGTCCTTCACAAGTCCACTCTGTCCATCTTGGAGGACACAAAATCCAGGCTTGTCATCGACCCAGGGATTTTTGTAGGATAGATCTTTTGATGGTCCATAATAAATACAATAAAGATTAATGAGAATATAGTGCAAACTTATAATACCTATCAATGAGAAATGGGAAATGGAAGTGCAAGTGTGTATGAAGTACATGTGCGTTGCCATTTCTCTAACTCAAGTAGGGAAAGCAAGTGGACAGGTTGAATAACAGTAACATTATCCTGTCAGTCCCAGCAAATGTCTGGGATATGGATTTCATTGGGTTACTAGCTCAATACCAGACCATTAATTACCAAGTATTTGTTTTACACAGACAAAAACGAGGCTGCATGTCTACTGTCTGACTCTGCCCTACATATCAGAAAATAACAGAAATAAATACTACATGAAAATAGGCCATCAAAGAGGTCGGTGGAAACAGGGTCAATCTAAAATCAACTTGAGGCACAATGTGACATTTATTTGTCATGAGAACAGGCTGAGAACCAAGTGAAAGACAGAGAGGACCAAAGTCAGACCTGGTGTAAGTGGGTACAGCACATTTAAAATCAGTGGAACTTCACAACTTACACCAGCTCTTAATTTGGTCCTATGAGTTCATGTTCTGTGCTCTATTGAACAATAAACGGTGAAGACCTACAGACAGCAGGATGGCTCCTGTAGGAATCACAGGGTCAGAGAGAACTGGGGAATGGGTTTCTCACACCAGCCAGATGAAAAGGCTATCTGGAGCTACCTACAAATTATGCTGTAGTCAAACACAAGTTATTGGGTTCCACCCAGAGGTAACTGAATGAGATTTAATGGCCTGTGACACACAGCAGGTCAGACTAGATGATCTAATGGTCCTTCTGGCTTCAAACGCTATGATTTTTTTAAATACTATATTTATATAGGAACTTTTTATCTGGAAGGATCCCAAGCTATTTTATTAATCATAACAATGATAATACTTAGAATTTCTATAGTCCTGTATACGTGAGATATAACTGCAAGAACTCCAAGTTCCTGGCTGGCCAGGACGTAGAGCTAACACCACATTCTCTTTCAAGATTGATCTTCAATGCCATGAAAATAGTCAAGGCCTGTGCCTTACACCTCATCCAAAAGTCACACTACCTCCAGTGATGAACCATAGACACATACCATGAGTCACTGAATCACTGACATGACTTCTTGAGCGGATCTAGACTTTTTTTAAAACAAAAAAACTATGGAATACAAACATCAAATGGTTAAGTATATGTTATGTAGAGCTAGGGTGGGGAGTTATTACTCACACTTTTCTGCCACTCCAAAAGGAATGCAAGATGCACACTTGAATGGCAATGACTAAGATGAATGCATGAATGCATAGCATATCTTGAGAAAGCACTGTTAGGCACATAGATTTTTCTGGAGGAATGGAAGCCAAGAGGTTTATAAGTGAAAATTTGAAGATCAAATTTAAGTAGGCTATGCTTTCTCTCATGTATGCAGACAACCAGAAACTTCAAATTATGCCTGGTTAACAAAACAGGCCTTGGAGAACATCTGTAATTGGACCAACCTCTTGAGATTAGTTTCAATGAGAGAGACTTGGCCACCTGCATTTTTCCCCATGACATCAATAATATGCTATGGACAGTGAGCTGAAATACATATGTCAACCTGCACTTTCATAATCGCGACACAAGATACACAGTGACTTGAAAAATAAAAAAACCTCTACATTCCTAAGAGAATCAGGCTGAAAGTTTTGAATCTACAAGCAGAGCGCAGGATACACATCAACAGCCATTTTAATCTGTTACTGAAAAGTGTGATGAAAGGAGCTGTTAAAGTCAACAACAGAAATGGTGGGCAAAAAGTGAAGTCAGCTTAAAAAAAAAAAAAAGAGTTCTTCATCTTCTTCAACGTGCTGAAGATGACGGGTGTTATAAGTACTGGTTTTCTTTAGTTATGTTTGCCAGAGGGATAGGAATTCTGCTATTTTCAGTAAGCTACATATAATAAAATGATACTATTTACAATCCTCATTGTACAATTGTATAGGTTTTTTGTGTAGAAAGGAACTAATCCACCTTAAAACAGTATTTCGTTGCATGCTTGTAGAAGTCTTATAGAGACCAGTAAAGGAGCTAGTAGTTAAATAATTAATGTAGTGCCATCTGTATAAAAAAATGGATAATTGGGCTAGATAGTCAGTTAGCAAGTCATTTTCCTCAGCTTGTAAGTGCTTGGACACATAGTTGTGTAATCCAGAAATTGACTCTATTTCCAAATGAGTTAACAGACATGAAATGAATGCTGAAAATCTTCTTATTAGGTTCTATAGCTACAATCAGCCAATTACACTATCATTAAAGGCATGCCATGCATGCTGAGTGGGCAGGACATCATCTTGGTTCTTTATTATGTGCTCCACTCATATGGAAGCCATTTGCATTTAAGTAATTTGCAAGACATGCATATACACACACATATATAAGGACACATATATTTGGGTAGGTCATGGTATGCACTGTAGTGTACATATGAGGGGATGTGAAACAATAAGTAACATGACCTACCCAAACCACATGAATCTGCACAGTATGCTTGATAATCCTCTGAGGATGGGGTCTCTCAAGATTTCTGGGATGTTCAGCTGTCAGGCAAAAAATTCTACAGCAACAGCCTTTCTTGGGTGATTTCAGTACAGGTTCTAATTTTGACGAGCACCCAGAATGGAAAGGCACAAGGAAATAAAAAAGTGTGCAAAAAAGATTCATTGAGCACATTAGAATATTCAAAGAGGTTCATGGAACAGAGGGTTATGCCCTGCCAGTAAGGGGCATGGGACACCTCATAGAGTACTATCAATGAGAGACCCATCAACTTTGAATGACTTTCAATGACCGGTACACTTCTGGGAACAATGGTATTTTTCACGTGGGCTTCACATTGCAGGAGGTTGGGATTTCCCAGCCTGGGCACATGGCAAAAGAGGGAAGAGACAGTGTTTAATAAGGGGTGCTCTCTGAGAAGGTGAGCTGTCCACCGCCACATGCCAGAAGACCAGGCTGGAGAAAGAGATGGCCGGAGAGACTTTGCCTAGCCTGAAACACTGATTAGACATCAGACTCACAAAAGGGATGAGATCAGATTAAGGGTGCATTTTAGGACTGTTTGTTATTTTGCAAAGATATGTAACTCTCCAGTGTTTTCTTAAGCATGAAAGTGACTGTGGTTAAAAAATTCCTTGGCTAAGCCTGTGTTCCTTGCTTACCTGCCACATTGTTTCTGAAGGCATTAATTGAGACGCTCAGAGCACCCATTGCAAGGTGGACATCTGAGGGAATGTGGATAAGCAATTGGTGTCTTGGGAGTGCTGAGGCACTGGTTTCAGGGTTTAAGGCAGCTGAGCTGTGGAGCCCTCCTTCCCAAAGAAGCACTTGACAAGCTTTGAACACATAAATCCTTAGATAAGTGCCAAGTAGCATTATTAGTGACTGTGTTCAGTTCTAGAAATAGTCAAAGGATCAGGGGATTCTTATTTCTCCTGTAATAGTTCACTCATCACTAAAGCAACACAACATGTATGCTTGTTCAGAAAGTATCCACTCCAAAGTGCAAGTGAGTTTCTTAAATGATATACTTCAGTGATCCTTATACTAATGCTCGCAAGCCACAAGTGGCTCTTAAATATGTCTCCTGAGGCTCTTTGAAGCACAAAATATTAAAACACTGTGTGATTTAATTATTAACCAGACTAAGTTATTAACCAATCAGGATTCTTTTATTCTGTTATTAACCAATTGTAGTAGATAAAATAATAATCCTTGCAGTGAGAATAATTTTTATATGTATACACTAAGTATTTCCCCTATCATACCATTTAAATATGAATATATAGTATTATTGTAAATGAAACAATGAATTCACACTACTATGGCTCTTTTGGGTAATGTTGATTGCTAATTTGGCTCCTGAACTACTGAGGTCTGAGTATCACTGATATAGTTGTTCCTCTGTTGAGTAATGAAGTGTAGAGTCAAAAAAGTGTAGAATCTTAAGAACATCTGCAATAGTACAGGACTTTCAACAGCATGGAATGAGTATGATAGCTAGACGCACGGAAGTGAAAATGCAGTCAGCCAGAAGAATTAATCAGGCTGCTGAAAGGCTCAGAATCATGAGCCTTCCAGTACAAAATGAAGAGAAGAAGCAACTGATGGTAAGGGAGAGAAGGGTGACATACAGCACTGTAATGGGAAAAAAAAACATGTTAAATAGGGGAAGGAAAATACAATTAAAGTTTTCATTGAAAATAGGAGTAAAGTACTCTATTGCTGACTAACAAAGATGCACAGTTAAGATTGCTGCAAACAAAATTAATGGGAACACACAGTTACAGAACATACAAATAAAAGGTCAACATTTTAATTTAAAAAAAAAATCCATGACCTAACTAGCATTTGTTGGAGATAGAAAACAAGAGGACATCCATTGTTTTAGGTTTTCTTTTTTTAAGATGATTTTATACATATAAACATTGCATGTCAGTTCCTGGAATGTAAGACAACAAATTGAAAGAAAATCAGTCTTTTTTTCTTGAATGGTGATTTAATGATGGCCAGGGCCGACTAACTTTTTTGCCACCCCAAGCAAAAAAAAAAAAAAAAAAAAAATATCCCTGAGCACCGCTCCACCGAAACAAACAAACAAATAAAAATAAAACAACGCCGCCCCACCACCCCAAGATTGGCCGCCCCTTACAAGGTGCTGCCTCAAGCACGTGTTTGGTTGGCTGGTGCCTGGAGCCGGCCCTGATGATGGCTTGAAGACACTAGACAGTTGACAAGTACACTGTCTGTTTTTAGTGTGAGTAATCCCTCACACTAGTCCCCTGAGTGTGTTAGCTAATCTCTTTTTGAATATATGTATCAAAGATATCTCACATTTATCCACTACTTTTACTCTTACCATTAGGAAGATTTTCATTACGTCTGTATACATCACTGTAAGTCAAGTTCTCGTAATGTTTCCAAATTAAGTATACTATCCAACTCCTATCACCATTTTTGTTGCTTTTCTCAAGTACCTAATACTGGGCCCGATCCCACTGATGCAGAAAAAAAAAAGACATTCAAAAGGTTTTGGATCATCTTTGTTCTATACAGCGAAGTGAGACGTCACCAAAACAATGTGCAGAAGAATTAAGCAATATTTAGAGTTTAAAGCCAGAGGGGACTCCCAGATCATCTTGTTTGACCTCTTGTATATCACAGGCTTACTAGTTATTTGTACCAATATACTGTCAATAGTTGGAGGAAAATTGTTTTGCTCTACATTGTTTATCAGCTTCCATATTTTACATTCTTTTATATTGCATTTTAGGATTTTCAGTTTCTACTAACAGAAGCATGACATGAGTTGTTTGCCTAGTTGCTTCAGAAAATGTCATTCCATTTCAGATATCACATAGCAATTCCACTACGCAAAATGAAGTTACATTTGACACTCTTGTAATACACTATTATTATACTACTTACCATGTAGTAAGAATATGTAGATTGTAATATCACCATCTAAAATCAGTGTAATATCATTTACATCAGATAACTTGATAGTGGACACCAAGTATGACTGGCTGAAATGTAGAGCAGATAAGTGACACCCTGGTATATATGTATACTGGCTCTTCATAGCTGAACTTGCTTGATTTGGTGGCCAAACAAGGCCCACTTGTGAGCTGCCTTATATGCTCGAACAGAGGAGAAAGTGGATAAAAGGTGCTTTCTTATTCCACTGCATAGACCACCCACATCAGCAGTTTGTGTACAGGGGGAAAGCAGGCTGTTGTGGGGCCACTACTCTCCATCCCATGCAAGTACATGGAGAGTAGGCAGTTTGGGGCAAGGAAAGGATAGAGTCAAGTCTCCAACCTCAGCAAATGTACCAGCCAGCACAGCCAAACCAATGCACAGAGTTAAGTAAGCTGAGGTAGATACAGGGCTAGTGTAGGTTACTTCCATCCTGAGCAAGGGAAGCAGGGACTGAACTGTGAATCTTTGAGCAGGGCTGATTAATCAGGCCATGACACAGGCTTGCATGGCTCTGTATATGAGGCTGTTCTCCCACTCCCCGCCCACTGGAGTGGCTGCAGCAGGGGCCCTCTATTCTCTCAGAGAGGCAGAAGCATGTGTCCCTTTCTGCTCCCAGAGGCAGCAGCAGGGGGCCTCAGTAGGTTATTAGCATGGGAGAGCAGACTGGGTATGCTGCACTCCCTGCCATGCACAGAGTGCTCTTTTGGGGTGAGGTTACAAAGCCCTCCCAGAACACTGGTTCTTGGAGTTACCATTCCATTGAGATGCACAGACAGGGCTGTCCCCACCTCTCAAAGCTATTGTTTTAGGCTGACTGCAGACATCACTGCAGTGGTTACATATGGGCTTTTTTTTTCCACAACCAGGAGGGCTTGAGAGCAAAAAAACTGATATTTTTTCTTTTTAAATGAAAATTGAGATTCTGAGGTAATCACAGATGTGATGTACAAATATACATTTGCCTGTATATGACCTCTGCTTTTTCTTCCTTTCAAGTCAAGATGTGAAGCAAATATCAATAGACCGAGTTTGTCACCTCATAATGGCAGTGCCGTACGCTTCTCTACATTGCCCTCTGAATACTCTCCATTCAGACACCAGAGTACTTCCATCTGGGCTTCACCCAAGCAAAAATATCAGTTATTATGAGCAATGTCAGCAACTGCCCCTACTATCCAACAGGCCAGCCAGATCAGATCCATACTACTGCTGCTTGCAGCACAAATTCAGGGCTAGCATAATCAGGTGTAACTCATTTGAAACCAATAGTTTTGTGCCCTTTTTACACCAGTGGTGAATTTGGTCTATTGCAGACCTGAAATGCTCAATATACTCAACCAACATTAAAGACAATAGGGGTTGAAAGTGGTTGGCCCCTAACTGAAAAGTTAATATAATACATTATGCTTTCAATATTTATGTTACAGATGCAATACTTTTAAAAAATAATATGTATTCCTTTGTTACATATCCTTATTTAGTAATAACTTTAAATGCAGTCGTAGCATGTTCACTTTGATTTGTTCAACATAAACAGTGCACATACTCGATATTGTATGCTATATTGTATGTATGAATATATACATGCTATGACTTCATTTAAAAGTTCTTATTACTAAATAAGACTATGATATTAATGAATAGACAATTTTTTAAAAGCATATTTTGTTTGCGCAAAACTGGCATTTAATTAGAACATAATTTCGTAGTGGTTTTTTAAAAATATTTTGATGGTTGATTTCCTTTTGGTATCTTGGTGTATTGAAAAGTTATTTAAAACATTCTGCTTCATTGTTAATAACAAGTATTGACATTTGCAATCAACATTCAGCTAAGTCAAGTATCTTCAATATCAGTGGGTTTGCATGTAATGAAATGTTTCATAAATGTTTGGTGAGCAATTATGTCCCTCCTACTAAATATTTTCTGTAATTTCAGGTTGTATGCACTAGCTTTTGTTAAACTACTTTAAATAATTCTTTGGAAAGTTTTCCTCTACACATTCCTGATCTAAAGAAATAGAACACAGGAGTGTCTATACGTACAGGACACTCCTGTTCTTGATTTTGGTTGAAACCATGCACACCCCTTTGATGTATTGGTTCTAGTAATACACACCTTATCCCTCTCCATCCCAGCCATATGAACCTATTTACATCATAAGATTCAGCCAGAGGCCAGGAAAGAGATATGTACAGTAATTCCAAACACAGTCTAAAGAAAGTGCCTCAAAGAGTTTCATAAAAATCAATGACACCTATCAAATGGCATTAGAAACATATAGGCAGGCGTAGCCATGATTACCTCAAACTGACATGATAGTACCTGCCTCGATGAAACTGCACTTTATTGAATTGTCTTGAAACATTTTTATAAATTCACAAAGTCAGCAAAGTCGTTTAAACTTCCAGCAAAACAGATGTTAAATAGTGACTATGCTTTGAAATATAAATGAAGTCAAGGGTCTTTGGTTGCTATTGAGTAAGGAAAGTTGACTGAAACAAAACAATTTAAATGAAAAACATTGTTTTTATGTTGTGGGGTTTTCTTTAGCCATAATTACCATAGTATTTATCTATCTATCTTTTAAAAGTAACATGAACTCCTAAAAGTAAAAGAGTAATTAGCACTAGAACCACCCTCGAAACTCACTCTGTTGGGCCTTAGAATTGCAGCAGACATGACTTTCTGTCACTGGATCCCACATTGATGGGTGATATTACATTTCCTGAAGGGGAATGATATCCATTTCAGTAAAATGGACTGAGTACCATAGGTATATGGTTTGGATGTAGATCTAAACATTCTGTAGATTACTTCAGCTATCTAATTCTGGAGAATGGCATTTTGGTGTGTACCATAAATCTGTAATACATTATCAGAATAGTAGGATTGCGATAAAGCGATTTTATGTTAAATTCACATATACTAATACATATACTCATTAAGCCCCAATTCAACAAAGCACTTAAGCATGTGCTTCATTTTAAGCAGCGTGACTACTCATATTTTTAAAGTTAAGCATGTGCTTAAGTGCTTTTGTTGAATTAGGGCCTAGACCACCAAACAATGCATTTTCAGTGAAACAGAATTTTTCAGGGTGTTTTTTTTTCACATTTTACAATATTGACAACATTTGTTATGCTGCCACCATTGACGACCTATTGGGCATAGAACCATAGCTACTCACTGTACTGCTGATTTATATTGAGGCCAGTCCATGTGCTAGCCTGTGCTAAACACATTAAAATGAATCATCAAAAGGACCCGGGTTCACCGAGTGCACTAAGCAATATAAATAAACAAATAAATAAAGGTGAGGAAAGAGATACTAGCTATAATGCCCCGTTTGCAGTTAAATTAAAAAGTGAGTAGTTGTACTATGCCACATTTTGTGTGGTTTTTGTAAGGCCCGATTTTTTATTCCATTGTAGTCGATAACACCCACATACTATGGTGAGCTGTGATACTATGGAGCTGGGAGTGATAGAAGTACCTAGATAGATGTTCAAAAGAAGTTTTACTATTGACATAACTGAGAGCAGGATTTTGTCCTTTTGGTGAAATCTTTCATGGTCTGGCCAAGCTCCGCTTGGCACAAGAGGAAGCCTGAGGGCAAAAATTATTGTGTCACCTTTATGCTCTTCTGATGGAGGTATCTGGTCTTCCCCCTGGCATAAATCATTGTAATTTCAGGGATCCTTAATTTATGCCTAGCTGCTGATATCTAGGAGAGGTTCTTTCAGCAGCTAGGGTTTGCTGGGTATAGGGATGCCCTGGCCATGCCCATGTTCATCTTGAAATGCCCTCGTACTGGAACCCAGGAAGGTAGTGACTCCTATACTATCTGAAGACTCTCCAGCACCATCAAGAGCATTGCCAGAGCTGTGCAAAGCAGCCATAGTATGGTCCACGATCTGGCCTTTTATGACTAATGCCATGGTAGTATGGTGATAGCAATTTTGACAGCTGATATTGTGGTACTGCCTTGTAGGCTCAGTCAGCCTGTGATACTAACACTAAGAGTTAGTACCATGGAGACATGGATGGTGCAGTCCTGGCTATCCTCCCATGCCCTACTCATGCATACACATCACCACCATAATATCTGTACTAGTGATAGGATAATAGGGACTGCCTGATCTCCATCCAAGTGGATGAACTATGAAATACTGTTTTGGAGCTGGGGGATTGCAGCCTCATTCATTATTACAATAAGGTTGTTGGTCACAACCTCATTTGTCAGAGGGGTAGCCATGTTAGTCTGAATCTGTAAAAAGCAACAGAGGGTCCTGTGGCACCTTTAAGACTAACAGAAGTATTGGGAGCATAAGCTTTCGTGGGTAAGAACCTCACTTCTTCAGATGCAAGACATACTTCTGTTAGTCTTAAAGGTGCCACAGGACCCTCTGTTGCTTTCTAACCTCATTTGTGTCACTTTCTTCTTTCTTTCCAGGGTTAGCATTGTTATGGGTTGCTGTCCTGTTATCTTTTGAGGTTTCTTTAAACTTATCTATTCTTGTCTAAAAATTAAAACAGATCCAATCAACCACTCATAAAAAAAATCTCCTTCTTTCTTGCCACTTTCCTATTTGGGGTCAGTGACTTTTATAGCCTTCTTTCAAAACTCATAATTGTAAGCCTGGGTGTCATGCAAATTGGTCTCTCTAAGGTCCACTGGTATCCAATCCATGTACTGAGTCTGTGGCCTCCCTCTTGGTCATCTTCTGTTCATGATCACTGCAAGGGCCAGTCTACCAATTTAACTCTCAGGTCTCTGCCGAACATGTCCATACCAACCTAGTGTAGCCTCCTCAACTTGTCGTCAATTGGGGCAACACACATTAGGCCCCTCACAACCTCATTTCATTTCCTATCACAGAGTGTCCAACCATTTGACCATCTCAATATTTTCATTTCTGTAGTGGACATCTTACTGATTTCTTTTCTTGTGGCTGATCATCTCTCTGATTCATACATTAGGATGGGTCAAATTACAGTTTTATACACTCTACCTTTTAACTTTATTGGCATCTTTTTATCACAGAGGACTGGGGTCAGCTCCCACTATTTGCATCAAGCAGCTTTGATATGATGCCAGGCATCACTCAGAAGGGCACCATTGTCAGCAACCATTATCGAATGCATACAAGTTCTTTCACACTTCTAAGCTCTCTGCCTGTAATATTCTTTATGGTAGGCCCTTCTCCTTCAGTTATCAAAGCCTCAGTCTTATCAACATTCACTCTAAATTCTGCCTGCTCGAAACCATGTTGGCATTGTTCAAGTTGGTTTGTAGGGTCTCAGAATCTTCTGCATATATCACTAAGTCATCAGCAAACAGCATGTTCCAAGATGGGTCCCTTCATGTATTCTCATTTATCACATCAAACAAAAAGGGGCTTAACACTGACCCCTGATGCAGGCCAACATCAACTGGAAATTGTCTGCTGTAGCCCCATTTGGTTTTGACTTTGGTAGTCACTCCATCATACATATCCTGGATAAGACAGCCATATCCTTCTGGCACACCTCTGGGTTGCAAACTCCACCAAACAAATTCTCTTGGTACATGACCATATGCCTTCTCGTGGTCAACATAGACCATGCCCAGTTGCTTTCTCTTTTCTCTGAACTTCTCCATGAGGATTCATAGAGCAAATATGGTATCAACTGTACTCCAGCAAAAATCCATACTGACCCTTCCAAATTTCAACTGTTCTATGCAGATGCTTTTCAGTAATCTTCTTTCATACTTGCAAAGCATGTGATATCAGTTTAACACCCTTATGTTTAAAAATGGGCACCTCACCTCTTAATAATAGAACATATTTATTACTAAAAGGTCGGAGAACCAGAGAGGAACTTTCAACCAGGGGGACATGACAAGTAGGCTGTAACAGCATTACTCAGTTTGTCATTTTAACAGCTTTCTGTGTTTAATTTCCTTTCCTCTAACAGTAGCCTCACACAGCAGCTCTCAGACTGTGGTCTATGAATCACCAGTGGTTTACGGAGCCTTGCCTGGCGGTTTACAGAATTATATATTTTGAGAGCCATGTGGTGTTGGATGGAAAGTAGAGAGGGGAGGCGGGTGTCTGAGTGAACCATTTACATACAAAATGATCCACAGAATGAAAAAGCTAGAGAACCATTGGTCTATGAGATTTTTTAATGGGAAAAAGAATAGAGCCGATGTTTATGTATCGCCTTTCATCCAAAGCTCCTATAGAGCACTCATTGAGCTTTAAAACTTTGCAGTAGACGACAGCAGCCTTTAAATAGTGCACAGCAACACCACGTAACAGTTTAGGGAAAAAAGCAATGAAAATGTCATTCACTTGAAACTCCAAGGGAATTTTAGGTAATCAGGCTATCAATATCTGGGCCAGATTCAAACCTGCTTTGCGCCTTATTGCACCCTTGAGGGAATTCTCCCTACACCACCAGAGGAAGAATTCCCTCCCCCCTCAGCAGATACCTTGTGCCACAGCCTCCTTCCTTTCTGATAGGCATTCTGACACAGAGTGTCTGTATTAATGGAAGCTGGCATAGAAGCTGGGAAAGAATCTGGAACACACAGTTGAAATTTAACCTAGTACTTTGCTAACAACAATGCTTTCTCAGAAAAGCTCTGTGGGATTTTCAATGGCCACAACTGGTTGGTGTGACGGGTTGGATCACAGAAACCCCCTTGGGAGCTGCCACCCGATGTGCAAAGACTGCCCCTGCTCCTGTTTTCCCTGCCAGCTCAGGACTCCAGCACCCTGTCTTGCTGAGCCAGACACTCCTGTTTGGCTCCACACACAGATCCAGGGTCTGAATCTCCTGTCCCAAAGCTGCAAGTTTACCTGAAAACAGCTCACAGTAGCGCGCTTGTCTTTAGCACTCAGATGCCCAACTCCCAGTGGGGTCTAAACCCAGATAAATCCGTTTTGCCCTGCATAAAGCTTATGCAGGGCAAACTCATAAATTGTTCGCCCTCTATAACACTGATAGAGAGATATGCACAGTTGTTTGCTCCCCCAGGTATTAATACATACTCTGAGTAAATTACTAAATAAAAAGTGATTTTATTAAATACAGACAGTAGGATTTAAGTGGTTCAAAGTAGTAACAGACAGAACAAAGCAAGTCACAAGCAAAACAAAACAAAATGCGCAGATCTATGCCTAAACAAACTGAATACAGATACTTTCCTCACCAGTTCCAGAATGCTCCCTTCTACAGGCTAATCTCCTTTTAGCCTGGGTCCAGCAATCACTCACACCCCCTGTAGTTACTGTCCTTTGTTTCAGTCTCCTTCAAGTATCCTGGGGGGGGGGGGGGTGGAGAGGCTCCTTCTTTAGCCAGCTGAAGACAAAATGGAGGGGTCTCCCACAGGTTTAAGTAGACTCTCTCTTGTGGGTGGAGACCTCCCTCCTCTGCAAAGCCCAGCTCCAAGATGGAGTTTTGGAGTCACCTGGGCAAGTCACATGCCCCTGCATGACTCAGTCTTTGCATTGTCCACATGGCATCTTGCATGTCTCCAAGAAGACTTCTCATGTGGATTGGAGCATTCCAAGATGCATTGTTCCCTAAGTGTCTCCTGATCAGGTACTTAACCTGGCAAATTCCTTCCTAAAGAAGCTGACCAAATGCCTCACAAAGCTTACTTAGAAATCATGCAAGCATACACCACATATTCTTAAGCTTGAGTAGAAAATGATATATACGTACAAATAGGATGAATAGATATAGTAGATCACAACCCTTACGGAGATATGTTACATGGCACAGGCAGCATAAAACATATTCCAGTTATGTCATACATACATTTATAAGCACCCCCTCCCCATAAAGCCTTATGGGGTACACTGTCACACCCTCCCCCTGAACTTACTGCCAGAGACTTGGACACTGTCCATGGCGGAGGCAGTACCTGTAAAATTTCTGTTTGTTTCTGGTCACACTTCCTTTCAGTACCTTGAAACCATATGGTGTCACTCCTGGGGGTTCTAGCCCGTTTTGGGGTCCCTGGTCCCCAGATGCTTGCAAACAGGTAGGGATGTAGTATTGCTAACAGAATGCAGGCAGCAATACTCATTAACGTGGAGGTATCTTGGCATTTAGCCACCAATGCCATGAGGCGGTGTGCCTCAGTTTCCCCTTCTACACAGCAGCATAGGCCTGTTATGCTTTTGCTGCTTTTTACAGGTATGGGCTGTAAAGTAACACGCTGGTGGGGCTGTCCTGTCACCATCCCCGGCATGTATAACAGCTTATTCCACAAATCAAATATGTTCCACATCTTTAAAGGGTTTACCACTAGTGTGAATTCTTTTGTTTTATCCCATAGGTGAATTAGCAAAAAACACAAGGTTAACAGCAAATCTACAGTGGACAGGCTTCGTTCACTCAATTTGACTTGTTTAGCACCCATTGCATTTTCCCAGTTCTCTGTGCCCTCTGGTAGACCCTCTGATGCAGATTCCTCTGCCTCTTTGGGGAAGACTTCTAGTTCGGGCATGTGCTTGGGTCTTTGGCCAGGAAAGGGTGTACTACAACCATACTTGTCCTCGGCCCCTCCCTCTGGAGTTTCTCTGGGCTGGGCCCCACTCCCTTGTGAAGTTCCTCCCATGAAGAGATTTCCCCCCCCCTGTCTTGGAGAGAGAGTTTTATCTCTTGCAAGTGTAGCAAGAACAGCAGCTTTCCCTGGGGTGCTCTGGACCCCTTTGGGCACCCCACTTTCTGTTTCCAATGGGTCAGCTGGATAGACCCCCTCATCCTGGAGGCCTGACCCCCAGGTTTCCCTTAAAACCTGATCCACAGGAGAGGGGGCTGGCATTTCGAATGCAGACTTTTCACCCTCCTCCTGGGAAAGCCCCTCCCCACAAAAGGTGGGTGGACTCTCTGGCCCCCCCTGACCTTCCATCTGGGCTTCCCTCTTTGATCTCCCCTCTGGGTCCGACACTCTTGTGTCCCCTGAAAGGGAAGGTGATCCTGCCCCAGCTGTGGACTCACAGCTACCAGCTACGACAAACCTTTCGCTGGCCAGCAAAATCCCTCCCCTTCCACTCGGGTTGGGCTGGCACTCAGCTATAGAGTCCTTGGGGCCTGTTCCCACCACAGCGGTCCCCAGGACCCCAACTTCCACCTTTGGGACACACGCCTCTGTGCACCCCAGGGCAGGCCCAGCCCCCTGCTGACCTGCAACTTCCTGGCAGTCAGCAGCTGTGGTGGCCTCCTTGCTACAAGGTGGTACATCCCCCTCCCCAGGGGAGATGATTACGGGACAGGAGCTGGCTTCATCCAGCTCCTCCCTCTGGAACTTCCCTTGAGCCCCAGGGCTACAGGAACTGGCCACAACCAGCCCTGCCCCCGAAGCTGCATCCTTTACTGCTGCAGAGGAACCTAAGAGACACTCTCCTATTCCCCCAGCAGTCCGTGTGACTTCACCCCCCCCTCTGGAGCTTTTAGCACAAGATTCCTTCTCACTGCTAACCAACCCTGGGACAGATTCTGCCACACTAAAGAAATCATTCCCCAGTAGAAACGGTGCAAAATTGTTTGCCACCGTTGCAACAGTCAGCTCAGCCTGCAAATCCCGAGTTTGCATGTGTACTTTAGCTAAAGGTGCAAGGACTTTGTAACCCCCTACCAGCTCTAATTCTGCCATTTTACCTGGCAACAGATCCTTCTCCTGGATTAGGTCCCTCCTGACCACAGAAATCTCAGCACCCGTGTCCCTTAATCCAAGAAGCATCTGACCATTCAATTTAACAGCATGCATATGCTCATTGCTGGGTTGTGTGGAAGCAAGCTTTACAAACCCTGTGTGGAAAGAGGCCACAGCCTGGCTCTGAGAAGCCGCAGCTTCACTCAGTAAGGGACACTTATTCCTCAGGTGCGCAGTGGACTTACAATGATAGCACCTCTTGGGCTCCTCTGCTTGCACAGGAAATTTGGGTCGAGTACCAGGGGAATGGGGAGGTGACCGCCCAGCCTCTTTTTTCCCAGACCCAGGGGTAAAACGGTGATTCTGCTTTCCCCCAACCTTATACCCTTCTGCCAGTGGTTTGTGTTTGATTGCAGCTTGGGCTTGTTCATAAGAGTCAGCATACTCAGCTAGTTCACCCACTGCCTTTACCTTTTTGTCCCACAAATACTGTTTTACCTCATCACTGCACATATTCAGGAAATGTTCCTGAGTAACTAGATCACACATCCCTTCAAAGCTGGTAATGCCTCTCCCCCGTACCCATTTATCTACCAAATCTCTCATTTCATTGGCATAAGCCACATTACTTAATCCAGACCCCCTCTTAAGGCTCCTGAATTTAACCCTGTAGGTTTCAGGTGTAACCTGAAACTGTTTCAAAACCAGTTCCTTAAATTTACCATAGTTTGAAGCATCATCAATAGGCATCTTATTGAATATGTCCAGAGCTCTGCCAGTCAATTTCGCTATCAATGTGGTCATCTTCTGATCTTCAGGGATGGCATGGAGGGTGCACAGTCTCTCAAAGGTGATGAAATATTCGGCGATATCGCTGGACTCGTCATACTGTGGACATAGCCGCTCCCATTTGTGGATTTTTGGGGAAGTGGAGCCAGCAGGGGGAGGGTTTCGTCTCTTTGACTCCATAACAGCCAGTTCATGTTTCCGGGCCTCCCTCTGGGCCTCCATAGCCCTCTCGTGGGCAGCTGCCTCTGCCTCCGCCCTCGCTGCCTCTCTCGCTGCCTCTGCCTCCACTCTCGCTGCCTCTCTCGCCGCCTCTGCCTCCGCCCTTACCCTGGATCTGTGTGTGGAGCCAAACAGGAGTGTCTGGCTCAGCAAGACAGGGTGCTGGAGTCCTGAGCTGGCAGGGAAAACAGGAGCAGGGGCAGTCTTTGCACATCGGGTGGCAGCTCCCAAGGGGGTTTCTGTGATCCAACCCGTCACAGTGGCGTAGTCGGCAGGATAAAACATATTCCAGTTATGTCATACATACATTTATAAGCACCCCCTCCCCATAAAGCCTTATGGGGTACACTGTCACAGTTGGACCTAGATTTTATATCTCGCCCACATGCCAGCATCTACAATAGAAAAGTTCTCCCTAACCTCATAGTGGGCATTGGTTCAATACTAACTCAAAAGAAAAGAGTGTCACCTACTGAATCACCACCAGTATTTTCTGCAACACCTGGGTTCTCACTGACTTAGTGTGACCCTACTTTAGTTTATGAGATCTGAAGAGCTTATTGCCTGAAGGGGCCTGACTGCAAGCCAAATAGGAAGAAATGTAATGCTTTAATAATGCATATAAGCAAATGTTAAAAATGCAACAGTTTAAAGATCATAAAGGTTGCGTAAGGTATGAAAAATTAGAAAAGTTCATATAAGTCCAATATCAGTGTCTACATCTAAAGCAAGAAATTGAAGGGGCAATATACAAAATGTACAGTGAATTATCATTTCTGATAATGTTCATTTACCCTGTGTCTAGCAATGAAGTCTGTGCTGGGAAGTTTCCGCTCTTAATATAATGGGTTAGAATAATCAGAAAATCATGTTTGATGAAATACTGGGAAAGGAATGTCATGGTTGCGGGGCTAGACGTACCTCTGTTCCCTTTCTGGTCTCTCTGAGTGCACCCCCTCAGGTCTGAGGACCTGTGCATTTTCCATTCCTAGGGTGGAATTCCTCAATTCTCCCAATCTTATATGAGGCCCTAGGCTTTGGTATACTGTGTATAAATCTTTCTTTCCCATCAGGTCTGACTGTGTTTGGTCCCCGTGATTCTTCCCTTAGGGAGTCTGTAACCAGTGGCTTTTATAGTTACAAGACAGCCTTCCTGAACTGTTTGCTAAGCAGTAGGAACAAAGCATGGAGTTTGGGGGGAGCGAAGGATTTTTAAACAACAGTCTATGAATATGTCTATCTTACCTAAAGGCTTAACTTCTTCAGACACTCCAGCAGGGCCCTATTTGTCCATCTGCTTTCACCAAACAGCTCACAACAACTGAACAAGAGAGAGTCCCTTTTAATCCAGCCAGAGTTCCTTTACTTTTATCAGTTCCCAGCCTTCAGCCCTGCTTGTCAAAACCAGTCCTATAGGCTCAGCAGGTGGTTGAGCCTGACTCCTCAAGGTCAATGGCTCTGCCGTTATCCCATAACAATCCTCAAGCATTTGCTGAGGTTTGGCTTATCTTGAGCTACTCTTGTTTCTTTCCTGTTTGTTTTTCCTACAGCACTTCATTAAACTAACCCAGTGGGCTGATTGAAGACTCAATGCTCCAGTTTAGAGTCCACGTTGGCAGAGTCTTTCTAGAATATTGTACACATGCTGGTCAGGCATAGGCTTTATTATTGTCAGAATAAATTGGGATGTCATCTAAGTAAGTGACCACATAGTGGTCAAGCATATCTTGTTTGACATTAATTACACATCATAGATTAGACCCTGAAAGGTTGCAGGCCTATCAGTAAATCCAAAAGGCATCACTAGATATTCAAAGTGGCCACCAAGTAAAAAAGGTGGTTTTTCACTCATCCCCTGACCAAATTCTGATTAGGTTGTTTACTCCTCTGAGGTTCAAATTGGTGAATACCCAGGCCGTTCTTATTCAGTTCCGGAGCTCTGGGCTCTGTGGTAGTGGGTATCTTTTCCACACTGTGATTTTATTTAGGGTATGGTAGTCCAAATATAGTCTTAGGGAGCTGTCTTTCTTTTTTTCACAAAGAAGACAGGAGCCCTGGATGAAGAGGTGTAAAGCCAGATAAAACAGGTTTCCAGATTCTCATAGATGTAGTCCTTAAAGGTGGCTAATTTGGGCTAAAACATGGAATATATTCACCCAAATGGAATTTTGGTTGAAGGTTGTAAGTTGATTGGGCAGTTTTATTCCCGGTGATGGGGCAGTATATCTGCATTTCATTTTTTGAAAATACTTGGTAATTGAAGGGGAGAGTGAGGGCTGACCCTAGCAGCAGAGAAGCCCACTCTGCTGTCTGACCATCTCTCCATGTTGCCAAAGCCTGCGTAAGGCACCTGACCTGAGGTTCCAGTGGCTTGAGTTTGGAAGTCAGGAGGCAACTGTCCCAGAAGAACTCTTCCAGAAGAAATACTCTTCCACACCTTCCCTTTTGGGGACTATTCCACAACATCATGCATCATCTTGTCAGGAAGTTCAGCTTAAATATTCATAAATTACACTCTACTTTGTCTTCCTTCACATGGTATCATCCTACTGACACTTATTCCTTTAAATCTTGAGCATTTTGTGAAGCATTTAAATTCCATCCAAGCGAATAGTGAATTAACATGATTACAAATACCATAAAAAGTGGTAACTGCACTTGTAAATAGTCAAAGTAAATTATGGTGGGTATTTTAAATCAGTTTTCTGTTTATTTATTGATTGGGCTGGATTTATATAGGTTGTTTCTTGGTATAAAGTACGATCTGAGGTCTCCAGCACTGGAAGGTCCACCAGGATAACAGAGGAGTATGTTGCAGTCTACAGCCCTCCCAGTATCTACAACTTCTTCTCTCCCAGAGGCACTATTGGAGGTGTGTACCACCCAAGAAGCAGTGATATTAGTTAAGGAAGGAGGGTAGCCATGGGACTGGGGAATGCATTGAATTTAAGGAATGGGTTCTCAACCTTTTTCTTTCTAACCCCCGCCCCCATCCCGCAACACATTATTAAAAAATCCACAGCTCAACTGTGCCACAACTGTTTTTCTGCAAATAAAAGCCAGGGCTGGCATTAGGGGATAGCAAGCAGGACAATTGCATGGGGCCTCACACCACAGAGGGCATCGCAAAGCTAAGTTGCTCAGGCTTCGACTTCAGCTGCAAGTGGTGGGGCTCAGGGCCCCGGGCTGCAGTCCCGCACAGCGGGGGTTTGGCTTCCTGCCCTGAGCCCTAACGAGTCTAATGCCAGCTATGCTTGGTGAACCCCCTGAAACCTGCTGCAGCCCCCCCAGGGGGCCTGGACCCCTGATTGAGAACCACTGATTTAAGATATTCTCTCACAATCTCTGCCTGCCCTTCTCCAGAGGGAATCCCTCCTGTACCTCCTTGCATAGCAAGAGGGAATCTACCCCATTATTTCTATAGTACAACTAGACATAGTACTTTACAGATTAGTTTCAGGGGATGGGGGGGAAGACAGGTCCCTGAAGACACCATGGTCTAACTGCCCATTCTAACTCCCACTGATATCAGTGGGAGTCTTTCCACTGCCTTCAGGTGGAATTGGTTTGAACCCTAAATACTGTAATCCATAAAAAGATGTACGGTAAGTTTCTGTTGAGCATCTAAGAGGTGCAGGAACTGAGTGTGTGTGGTGACTGGTGAGGATTGTTATGATTCCTGTAAGCCAATTTTGTGCCCTTCCAATCCTGGGCTCCTTTAAGGGCTGGAGAGGCCCCCTGTGCCCTGGGCCCCGTCTCAGTTATGATAGAATCCTGGGGCTGCCCAGAATTTCCAGAGTGCTGTGACCCTACTCACAATATGCCCTTTATGCTTCAAGCCCCTCATGCGGAAAGGCCCTGGCATTGGGGCTTTTGAGGAGGTCCTCAGGAGATAGCTTTGTGTACTCTCAGGTTCTGTACTGGGAACTCTCCTCTGCCCAGATAAGGGGCTTTTAGGGCCCCTTTACATAGCTCCATCTATTTTATGTGACATAAAGAGGCTGGGGGTGATGGTGAGAATTTCTCCCTTAGGGCCTCATTCTCTTGTCATCTAGGGCTCAAACTTGTAGACAGCTGAGCACCATCATTTCCCACTGAAGTTAGTAGGACCTGAAGACACTCAGCATCTCACAGGATCAAGCCCTTATGCCATGTAAATCAGGAAACTCCAAATGAAATCAATGGAATGATGCCATGCAAAATGGGTGTGAATGAAGAATTAGGGTTATTGAACACACTGGGAACTCAAAGGGTGGGGGGGGGGGTATTTTTTTCTCTGTATATATGCATTACTCCCATTAGTATCAACACCATGAAATCCTTTCACAATCTTAATTTTCAATTTTAAGCCATTTTTAGTGTAGAGCTTAGTTCAAATAAAGAGAGACAGTGTAAAACCAGGTAAAAAGTAACGTGGGCTGCTCTTCAACTTCAAATGGTTGAGATGATAAATGTTCAAGAGAATATGATGGATATTAGAATTCAGTCATTGCTTCTGGGATGAAAGCTACCACTTCATGCCAAATTTCAAACTGTTTTATTGTAACTACCAAAAATATATACCACTAAGCCCCCAAAATGATATTTTTGGAGTGAAGTGCAACTTTCAATAAAATTGGATACTTCCAAAGTACTTTTTTTAATCACTTGAGAGATTTTTTTGCTTAAAAAAATTATTTTTGTGAAGTAAAGGAATGTGCAAACCAGTATGGACTAGTAAAGCGTATGACACAAATTTTGGCTCTATTGATGTCATAATTGGATGAGACTGTGATCCACCCACAGAAAAAACACAAATCCTTTAACAAGAGACTTAAGAATAGTCAACTGGGGCCAACATAGCAACTAACTTCCGTTGAAAACACACCTTATTTCAGGAACTGCAAACTACTCAATGCCTAAATTTCAATTAACTTTGTCAAGCTTTTCAGAAACGCAGCAGTTGCAAGCTTGATTCACGTTATGATGACAGATAATTGCTTTTACAGGTCTGGCTTGGTGGAACTATGGAAATAGGCTTGCCAGACTGGATTACATGAGTGAAAAACATTAATTTGACGTCTAACATGTCTCATCTCTTCCTATATCTTTCCCCTCTTTTTTTTTTTCATTCTTTTGCAACCTCTCATAGAGGTTTGTGTGTGTGTCGGTAAAAGCCCAAACATTAGATCACAAGTTCTTGTTTATATAAGCGTCAATTTACCCTTCAGGCACAAACTTAGAGATTTCCAAACACACGGATGCTTGGCACTATCCAAATTCAATTTGAAATGTTCTGCACAACATCTCCTTTAACTTAACTAACCTTGTATTGTTCAAATACTGCATAGCTTGTTTTGATTGCCACACTCCTTTGCTAACTTTGCAATCATTAACAAAAGTTAATTGGAGCACAAATAATTTTAATTCTACAAATTGTCAAATATTCTAAAGAAGTATTTTATGCAGTTTATTAAACATATACATCTGATTAAATATATTTATTATGCAAAGTTATTGTAGAAACTCTACTAAAAGAAAAAAAATATTTTATCCTGATGTGAACTCTTAAGCATTTGGGGACCCTAAAAATCTATATAAATGCATCACCAATTGCAAAATACTAAGAATCATAGTATATCCAACCACAGAAAAACTTAAGGGAGGGAGACAGAGGGCCCAGGAAACAAAACAAGGTTTGCCTAACAAAGTCACCAAAGAATACTCCCTTCAGAGGGCAAGAGTTTGGAATTTTGTGGAAGAGAGAGAGTAGCTTCCAAATACAGCAGAACCCTGTGAAGCCCTGGGGTAGCGTTTGAGATCATGTAATGTTTCGGTTTGCTTCCATGGGCACAACCTACAGCAACAGTTCTGTCCCAAGAAATAATTTTAATCAGATTCAGGCAGAGATTATTACTGTGCTTGCCTTCCAAAAAAAGAATTGTACCAAAACTAACATTAAGCATTTCTCCAAGATTTCACAAATTATACATTTATCTAAACAGAACATATACATGTTATAGTAACATTAAAATTACAGGGAAAGAAAGCTGAAACCCTGCAGAAAGCTTGGCATTAATCTGTACTATACCCCTTTCTTACCCTATTTGATCACAATGAGGAACAGTGCCATTGGGAAACTGATGCTGCATTTAAGCTAAATTATTTGCTCTTTTTGGTGTATAACATACTGTGACTTTCAGACAAAGCATGCTGTGTTGTGGGCCTTCCAAGAACTATGAAACCCTGAGTCTGTGGAGTTGTCATGGAAGGACCTCCATTATATTCTGAACAGGGAAGGAATATTTGGTGTGGAGGTTCATTCCTCTGAGCCTTCCCTCTCTCCCCTCTCCTTTTTGCCTACCACTCACTACTTCCCTGTTTGCCTCACAGTGGAGAGGAACATAGGGCATTAAGTTACTAACTTGCATATTGTAGGAGTAATATGGACCAACACTTCAAACATTTTAGTGTCCTGATTTTTATTGCTGTTGTTACTTTTCTCTTAAACTTAGATATTTGACATATGGTGAAACTCTCCTACATCGCTGCAGAGTGCACATATTCCATATCTTGCCCTCTGACTACTCAAAACTGATCTGAGGTGAGCAGTGCTACATATCTTGAAAAACAGGCTGCTGTCCTTGTGAGCACAGTGCAACAGTGAATTTTCCAAGATACATGGCAGCATATGTCAATCTATCTCAGAAAAGAACTATGTCTAAAATATTCACTATGCATGTACAAGTAACAGCATGTAGGAGAGGTTTTGGTCTGGGCACATTTTACTACTGGATTTATATGGGCATGAGGTAACACCTACTTTTTATCTTCAAAGAGCAAATCCATGTGCGTAATTGAAACAAGTCCTTATTCTGCACACTATAAATATGTACCAGATGTATCTTTTATAAATATACATTTTGCAGCATGGTGGGATTTCCTAGTACCTGAGAGTTATGTCAGCCATGCTCCAAGGAGAAATAAATATGAAGTGCTTTCCATACTAGGAAATGGCATGTCCTAGTCATCGTCACAGGTAAGTCTGTAAGTACAGTAAACAGCTACATTATCACCTTATTGATTTACACTGTGTAATGTGATGGTTTGATTGCGATAAACAGGAATCATGTCACTGAAATAACAAACAAAATTGATTAGACTGAAACAAATACATCGTAATTTCTACTGAGTGCTAGCATTACTTTAATGTACATTCACTGAGCATGGGGTTATGATCAGCTGTTGGTAATAGTATAACAGGAAGATAAAGATGTGACAGTATGGGTTAAGATAATGAAGGATTAGTTTTAAGTTTCAGGTCATCTTCAGTGTGATGGCTTTTTGGAGGAGGTAAACATGTGAAAGTGACTTGGCTTTGGCTAGCCTAGCCTTTTTGAGCCTCCTTTGCAGCCCATGTATACACTCCTCTTACTAAATAACAACCAACCCCTTCAAAATATGGACCACTATCAGGAATGCTTCATGAAAGAGCTGGGTAACACAATCAATTAATTTAGTTTATATGCAAACGTTAAATCTCTGCAATGCTCCACAACAGAAGGCCAAATATGGCCCCTCTGCTCAAAGGGTCCAGGTGACCTGATAAGTAAGTCTGTGTTCATTACAAAAAAATCCAGTGTTTACTCCAAGAGATGCAAAACAAACTGAAGATAAAACAAAAAGCAGCCTCAAAACTTTCTTGGATGTTTATTCTTTCATTTGTGTATCTCCTAAAAAGCCTCTGTTTTCACTTAATATATAAAAAAAACTTGTGAACCAATTAAAACAAGTAAAAGTCCAACAGATGCAAACAAAGAGCTGAGGTATTTTTCATCATATGTTTCAACTTAGTCTAATTCCTTCATTAGTTGGACACAAAGCATTATATTGTGCTTCTAGCTAACCTAGAGCTATCATAGAACTACATCTAGCAAATTAAGAGACGGGTTGTTATATTCTTAACAAGCAGTTAGTCGGGTTAACCAGGATTTGTATTCATTCAGACTGACAAAGAACTGCGTTATTTTATTATTCTCTTTTCTAAGTGCCCTCTAGTGTTCACAGATATGTATTGTATTTACTCCTTACTGCTCTATTCAGCACTAGACTTGCACAGATATGTCAAATAATCTCCGTTCTTGGCATTTACCCATTTAGACATCTCCACAATATGATTTTTATTTACTATTTCTTTTAAAGCAAGTCATTCATCTTCTCTTTAGTTGCAAAGTTGTCGACATATTTTGGTCCCCACAATGTAACATTATTGTTGTTGTGGAACCTTGGTATTAAAGACAAATGCTCCTTCTTGACTCCTGTTGTTTTTCTAAACTCTCAAGTAATAGTATCCAAATGGTACTATAATTCTGTAAGACCATAAACATACGGGGGACTCATAGGACAACATTTAACTCAGTGAATCATTAAACAAAAACACATACAATTTAACTTTTCTGAGGGCTTTCCCTTCCCTTTAGCTTTACTCTGCATGTTGCTGAGGTCATTTAAAACTTGAGAACATCACAAGCAAATTCCTTTTCCATAGGAGATTCAGACATTACTTTCCATTTCACTAACCCTGTCCTCTGTTGCAGACTCTGTGTGAGTGTACATGGCATGTGGTGGAGGTGTTGCAGGTGTGTTTTTCCCACATACTGTGTGTTGTACAGCTCAGTCTCAAGTGGTTAATATTGTACAGGAGTCTGGGTAAAATTGCTTTTTACATGGATTTTGGATTCTTCTTTACCACCTGCAAGTAATCAATGGAAATACCAGGGATATTGTATAAAACTAGTTTGTGGTAGTGAAAAATTTACAGATTGGTGGAAGTGGAACATGCCCCCCTCCCTTCCACTGTCCTTCCTTTTCTTCTTTTCTCTACTTCTCCTTCTCCCTTCCTATCCCTGCCCTAGGAGCAGGATACTGTGGCCTGGTTGAACTGATGCCAGGCCAGAGCCAGTCATAGTGTGTTTGGACTGCAGAACACTGCAGTTCGGGTCTCAGGAAATAGAGTCAAATCAACTTCTGCAGATTTTCTTGAAAGTTCAAATTCAATTACCATGAACCTCCAAGGGTTTCTTCCCACATAGTTGTTCCTTCCTTACTTCCTGCTCCCTACAACAAACTCTTCTTTAGTTTTCATTGGGTAGCAGCTGTGGCAGTGGATGTATTAGGTTTTATTGTTTTGAGGAGGTATGTGTTGGGGAGATCTACAACAGTAAGCTTGCCAGCTTCCCAGCTATGTGAACATCCTTATTTCATGTTTGCCAAGCTTTCATTAGCATTGGCTGACATTCATGAACTCATTTGAACCCAAGGATTAGTTCAGACAGGTTTGATGTAAAGATTGTGTACAGCTCCAATTGTGACATTGTGTAGAAATGGTGAGATCTGGTCATCAGAAGATAAATTCCCTCTCTCCTTCCTGTTATTTTCTTTGGCCTCTATATCTTTCCCCTCACTTATCTTCTCCCTTGGTCTGTGTGTGTGTGTGTGTGCTGGGTCTGTGGATTTGGAGTTAGATCTCCTTTTCCTCTCCCCTCCCCCCCCAGCCACTCTCTTTTTTCCTCCTTCTCTGTTGGTGAGGGTTGGTGGGGTTGTGTTATCTGAAGTAACCCTCCCCCCGCCTCCTCTCCCTTGTTTCCATAACTCATTTCTATTGGTTAAAATGAATGGTTCCACAAATATCGTCATCAAGAGACGGTGTGCACTGAGACATTAATACAACCTGGCTATGGCTATTATAGAATTAAATACTTGTTACATTAAAAATTAATACAAAGGCTGAATTTACTTTGATCCACATCACTCAAGGGCTCATAGGGTAGCAACAAAGCACTTTTCCATGTTTAGGATGTGACTGTTTACATTAAAAATGATCTTTGTGCCTGGAGCTTCCAGCTGAGTCAACGGGAGCTCTGTGCACGGACAACATACAGGAGTCGACCCGAAGTATGTTTTATGTATCTGGGGATCTTTTTGGAATCAGCTAGGGAATATAATTTCTTTTATATAAGTCTCTCAAAATATTTTATACAATTAATAATATCATTATTTGTACAGCACTGCAGAAATGCATGGCATTTGTGGAGGGCAGGGACTAATGAAGATGGAAATTCTCCCCTTTTAAATCCCTTCTCAAGACTCATGTCTGCTGCAGTGGCACCAGAAATCAGCTAATGTATGAGAGCCTGACTGAGAAGCAGTTGGGAAAAGTCAATATTTATGCATGCATTAAAAAAAAAAGTAGATTCATCCATAGACAGAGCAAATCTAATGTCAGCAATTAAAATTGTATGCATGTATATTACAACTGGGAGATCAGACCACTGCCCCCTTTTATGGCTGGGGCCATGTTAGGTTCCAAGAAGAGGGCCAAGATTACTCAATTGCAGCTGATATGGAGCGATTAAAAGAATCCGGGCCACATGGAGTATCCCATGGCTCTACGCCGGCACTGTGGCTCTACCCAGCTATACAGAATCACAATCCAAGGACAGCAGCAAGAGCCCCTTTTCCCTTCAGGACCATCAGGGGTGGCAGCAGGGGACCCCTCAGTACTTATCCTAGCAGTTGGGATACATATGCTCGGGTGAGTGGAAAACCTGGGCATGCTGCAGTCTTCTTCTTCCCCATCAGAAACCCTAGACACATACTCAGGGCGGCTAGCCCATCCCTCTGCTCACACCACTGCGGCTACACTTCTACTTTTAGTGTACAAGTTTGATCAAAGCTAGTGTGGGTATGTCTATCCGAGCTGGAAATTACGCCATCAGCTCCAGTGTAGACATACCCACAGAGTTCTCTGTTGGCGATGGGGCCCCCTAGCACAGTGGGTTTTGGAGTTAACACCCGACCAAAATGCATGGAGCCAATCTCACCTTTCAGGGCTATTGGTTCAGGCTTTTTGCTGACTCAGGTAGATGTCACTCAATATATATTTTCTTCCCCCTGAGGGCTAGAGACTTACTTTTTCTGAAATACAAAAGCTGAGATTCTAATACAATCACATGCATTGAGAAGCTGGGTCCCTATCATTCCTATGCCTTAAAGTAGCCCTGGCAGCTGCCTTTACAAACAGCTCAGTTCTGGCCCATGGTTCTGTACTACCATCTGTGTGGATGTGGCCAGCTCTGACATTGATGCTCAACCTTACGAACAAATGAAAACTGGGGGGCGGGGGAGAGGGTGTCTCTAGCCCAGCAAGCTATAGAATAATGTACAAAAAAGACACTGTTTTCCATTTCTGCCTATCTTAGCTATTTACAGATTGCCCAACCACGGCAACTGAGCTTCTCATTAAACAAATGGCACTATAAGTAGCAGTGTCCCAAACATCGTAATGAGGATCTGGCTCAGTACTTATTCAGAGGGAAGAGTAACACCCACTAAATCACCAACACATGGGATTTTCTTGGAAGTTTCTCATCCAAATACTGACTAGCCGAGCTCTGCAGAAGCCCAAAGTTTTGTGGCTATGGGCTAAGCTTTACATGGCTGAGCTTTTCATTTTCTAATGTGGATTTGTGATTTTTTTTCCCCGGAGGAGATTGAATTATACTTGGATCACTTAGTACGTTACAATGGGAGCCATGTCTTATCTGTCACCGATGAAAAAACTGCATAGGGGTGAGTATAATCCATTCACTGTTTTTTGGATGCAAAGTACACTAGAAGGTGTCACAAATCCATGGAATGTCGCTGAGCGCTGCATTTTGCATTTGGATCTCTTTGGAAGATGTATAAAATTACATGTAGGCAGACAGTTCCCTACTGAATATGCAATGGAAGAGCTTCCCACAGCCACATGGAATATATTGTGCTCATGAAATGTGCTCCTGATACACTAGTCTCAGGAAGGAACATGTAAATAGCTGGTGAGTAGGGATAAACCCACCCACATTTGGGGCTTGTCTACACTGGCAATTTAGAGCGCTGCAACTTTCTCGCTCAGGGGTGTGAAAAAACACCCTCCCCCCGAGCGCAGCAAGTTTCAGCGCTGTAAAGTGCCAGTGTAGACAGTGCACCAGCACTGGGAGCTACTCGCCTCGTGGAGGTGGTTTTACAAGCCACGTTAAAGTGCTGCCGCAGCAGTGCTTTAGCATTGCCAGTGTAGACTAGCCCTTGGTCAAACCAGGGCCCATTTTCCTTTTCTTTCATCACAGCCATGTTAGATATGTGCATCTGAAGGGAGGATGGCAAGAGTTTTCAGAAGAATGGCATTTGTTAGCATCTCACATATATGTTTGATTTCATTTTTTGGGTGGTATGAATTAAGCTTATTTACGTGATAGCAGTGTTGATCCCAAGGAATCATGCACCAGTGGGTAAGAACAAAGCACAAGCAATATAATTCTGTGTGGATCCACCACAACTGAGAAGACACCCATTTCCTGGAAACATAACATTTTCTCTGGCCTCTGGGGGCATGTCTGCACTGCATCTGGGGGCGAGCCTCCCAGACCGGGTCCAGAGACTTGGAGCAGGGCTCGTACTCATGCTCTAAAAATAGCTGTGTGGATGGTGTTTTGATGTTGCGGCTTGGGCAGGAGTTCAGGTTCTGAAGATGGGGGGCTTGGGCTTCACAGCCTGAGCTGCAGCCCAAGCCACATCAGCTATTCTACACAGCTATTTTGAGCTCTAGTGCGAGCCCTGCTAACACAAGTCTGGGGCCTTAGGCTGGCAGGCTCACTCCCAGATGCAGTGCAGACATGCCCTGTAGCACCTGATGAAGAAATACATTACCTAAAGACACTTGGGCCCCAATCATGCAAACACTCATGCACATGTACAACTTTATTGTCGTGTGAAGTCGCATTCATTCACAGGATTGGGGCCTTTGGCCCGATTCTCATTTACCCTGAGGCCCCTTTACACTGCCTTGGCAGTTTGAAAGGGTCACAAAGTGGGTGTAAATTACCTTTAGAACCCTTTACAGGGCTGCCCTGGTACAAGAGAGCCCTCTTCAAAAGGAAAAAAGGCATGTTCTTACCTCATGTTAATTGACACCTGATAACAAACATAAGGTAAAATCCTAGGGAAGACAAGACAGTCTGTAGTTTTCACATGAGTTAGCAGGTCAAGTGAAAGTCTATGGGGGAGCCTTGGATTTATCTCAACTTGCTAAATCATGCTAAAACTAAGAACTGCCTTGTCTTCACTGGGGTTTTACCTTGTGTTAGCGACCATGTGTTAGCTAACTTGAGTTAAGAACACACCGGCATTAGTGTAAATAAGAATTAGGCCCACTCCTCTATTGTCCAACAGTTGTTAATTGAGTCTGAATGAATTTCTCTCTCTCTATAACAACAGGTAGGTCTTTTGACTTTAGGACAGAACTAAAGTCTTTTATAAATAAAACATAACATTTTGGAAACAACAGCTCACTAACTCCATGCATGCTTTATTGTTTAGCTCCCTTTTAACTATGTACACTAGTCATCCTTAAAAAACTTACCATAGCTAATGTAATTTGGATTTGTAGCAAAGCTGCCTGGAAGATGGGGATGGAGTGGGGAAATATCCTTCCCTCTCTTCCCTTTTTTGTTGAAGTTCTCATTAAAAATTTGCAGACAGCTCTAATTTGCAGAATCCTAGGGAACAGGGATATTTAGATAATGCTGTAATACAGAGGTAACATAGCTTTTTAGGAAAATACAGACATGCTTTCAAGGGTAGCCAATGCATTTTACTTTGAATAAGGACAAAACTGGAGAGAATTATGACCTGAAACCATTCTAATGTAGGGTGACCAGATGTCCCGATTTTATAGGGACGGTCCCGATTTTTGGGTATTTTTCTTATATAGGATCCTATTACCCCCCACCCCCATCCCGATTTTTCACACTTGCTGTCTGGTCACCCTATTCTAATGAGTAGAGTAGGGCTGACCAATGTCTCAGTCCAATATAATCAACAAGACACAATGTAAAGCAAAAACCACATAGCAGGCTTAACTCCAATGAATGTAGGATCATCCCCAAAAGTATATATTTTTCCACACTGCTGACTCATTGTCTGACATAACAAGTTACTTAACATTTATGTGTCTCAGTTTTCTGGATCCATAAAATAGAGAAAATAAAACTCACTGCACAGACATGTTCTGAGGACTAATTGTCAGACCTGGGTGTCTCAAGTTAGGCACCCCAGTCCATGTTTAGGCACCAAAATAAGCAGCCTGATATTCAGAAGTGCTGACCACCTGCAGCTCCCACTGAGTTCAATGACAGTTGTGGGCAATCTGATATTCAAGTTGCTTAGTTAGTTGCTTAAATACGGATGTAAATGCCTAAAATGTAAGGAATAAAGTTGGAAATGCCAATCTAATATTCCTATCTATCTATATAGTGTATATCCTCTCTCTCTCTCTCTATGTAGAGTGGGGGCGCTGATCCTGCTTGGGACACTGGGTGTTTTTATAACACAATTAATTACCCATACAAATACTAATTTGAAAGTTACTTTATATATGTTCAAACTATTCTGTGTGTGTATATATATATATATATACACACACACACACACATATATACACAGAAAGAGAGAGAGAGAGAGAGAGGATATACACTATCTTTTCTATTCCCGTGTGTGTGTGTGTTTATGAAACATGTTTTCTTGCTTCCAGGAACTATTTACAGGTGACCAAAGCATGTTTTAAAACACAATAGCTAACATTTAATACAATCTAACTGAATATTGTTTAATTAAGCCTGCTTGCTGTAAATGTCTCATACAAAAACTCTGTACCTTTCCTTCCCTTCCATCCTGCAGTTAGGCTTATTGGCTCCCTCCCTAGACCCATTCTGAGGTCCTTTTCTGTTTTTAGTTTGTACTAATGATCTTTTTTATATACAAATAATTCCAAGTTTACTTTAATACAGATGGTATTTGTCCATAGCCAGAAACACTTTCCAAAATGTACCATAGCTCAATAAGCTAGTTCAAAAAGCATCTTAATGAAAATAAACAGTCAAATGAAATATTGCTTGGATCAAAACAGAGATTAGGGAGGATCAAAACCCCTATGAGCACCATAACTGATTCCCTTTCACTACCCTTGTCTTAGTTTTAACAATTTAACCTAGTATACAAACGCAGACAAAATAGAAAATTGATTTCATGACTATATATATATGATTTAATGAGACTTGGTAACTTGATCTGCTACCACCTGTGCTGCATTAAAAACAGGATATTGTGCGTCTCTCTAAACTGAACCAGATAAAATGTTCATTTAGTATGTAGTACAGTTTGCTCAGCAAGAGTGTAGTTACATATGCCTGTTACCAAAGACAGTGGTGAGTCCCTGGGGGAAGCCTGTCAAACATTTTTTTTCATACAGGTGCAATTTCTCTCTCGGGTACAGATTGTTGAAAATTATTTTATTTTTTGCATAAAAGAAAACAATAATAGAAACATATGGTTGATTATTTCATGATAACCATAATTCCAGTGAAAATATCACAACCTATTAGAAGGAACACTGGAAGAAAACTGAACAGGATTGTTTTTATTAAATCTGAAATAAATACAAGTGAAAAGAAATGTTAATGGACAGATCATCACAGGCTTTTTTCTCCCTAAGAAGGTTCCATTTATTTTTACATATTAGAGTGTTTTAAAATTAGGCTTTTATCCATTAAGGTTTATATCAATAATTGGCTCCTGCCTCAGAAACATTTGATAGGAACAAAGTTTAGTTTAAAATGTAATGAATAATAATGGTTCCTTGTGGTAAAGAGGGATTGTTCTTAACATGTACTGCCACCAAACGGAAATTAGAGGGAATAGCACAAGATGTGACTTAAATTAGTGTAATACAGATCCAGTTACCAATGTTTATGTGAGTCCACGCTAGAATATGTCTTTCATTTGTGAAATAGTAAGGCTGGTAGTTTATTTAGCATCTGACTGGCAGAAAAGTGGATTTTAGTTGTGGAAATGGTGACGAATTTATTACTGCATCAAATAAACATGCCTAACCTCTCCCTTTCCAGCCTTCTCTTCTTTCCTTCTTCCTTGCTATCCAAGCTTATTTGATCTATGTATGTTGTGTTGTGCCCTCACTGTGGCAGCTGAGCATATGTTGCCCCTGAAATGGAATTGTCCCCCTTCACTGGTGCATCAAGTATCTTTTCCTCTTGCTACTTCAGTTACTTTCTTAAAGCACACTTCTGCCAAGCCTATTAACATTAACTCACCGGTGCTGCCCCTCCTCTATCCTCTTGTCACCCTTCAGCTAATTCTTCAATACCCTCTTCTAGCATGAGGCCTACAAGAAATCACCATTTGATAATGGTTAAGCTGAAAACCACTGAGGGTTGCTGATATTTACTTACATTAAGAACACTTGTATATGTATCAGAAGCATCTTATTGCTGTTGTCCTTGTCTTCCCCACAACTTCCCTCCAACTGTTATACTCACTTGGTTGCGTCTTCTCTTAAATTACATTGTAAACCCTTCAGAGCAAGGACTGTATCTTCATATGTGTCTGCACATGGTCCAGCACAGATCCTGATTGGGACACTGGGTATTTTTATAACACAATTAATTACCCATACAAATACTAATTTGAATAGTTACTTTATTTTACTTATGGTCATATTTTGGCTTCTCCTGCATGGGAATGCAGGGAGCCTTTCCCCTCCCTTACGCTCCCATGAATGGGGGCAGTTACAATTTTGGTACTTGTGCTCCTTAATCACAAGATACAGGGAAACAGACTGTAAGCTCTTTGGGGCAGGGGCTGTCCTTCACTATGTGTGTGCACTGCCTTGCTAAATGGAGCTCTGGCCTGGCTGATTCTAGGTACTACCACAAAATAAATGTTGTTCTGGCCTCTTTGGACGGTACATCTTGCAGTGCCTATTCTCACAATGCTCCTTGGATGTGACTCTGCATAGCCACCCAATGGTGATGGGGGATTGTCAACTGCCTCTGCAGACTCAGGTTCTAATCCTGAAGATCCTTATATAGGGGTCCAATACTACTGAATATTTTCATTAATGACTTGGGTAAAGGAACGGAGAGTATGCTTATAACATTTGCAGATGACACCAAGCTGAGAGGGGTTGCAAGCACTTTGTGAGACAGGTTTAGACTTCAAAACAACCCTGAAAAATTGAAGAATTGGTCTGAAATCAGTGACAATTGTAAAGTACTACATGTTGGAATGAAAAATCAAATGTACAAATACAAAATGGGGAATAACTGGCTAGGTGGGAGTACAGCTGAAAAGGATCTGTGAAATTATAGTGGGTCACAAATTGAAAATGAGTCAACAATGTGATGCAGTTGCAAAAAAGGGCTAATATCATTCTGCAGTGTATTAATGGGAGTGTCATATGTCAGACAAGGGAGTTAATTGTCCAGTGTATTAAGCACTGGTGAGGCCTAAGCTTGAGTATTGTTCTGGGTGTTACACTTGAGGAAAGATGTGGACAAACTAGAGACAGTCCAGAGGAGAGCAAAAAAAAAACAAAAACAAAAACCAACCAATAAAAACCTTGGATCACCTGGCCTATGAGAAAAAAAAACAAAAACAAAAAACAAAAAACTGGGCATGTTCAGCCTCGAGAAAAGAAGACTGAGAGGGGAACCTACTAACAGTCTTCAAATATGTTAAGCACTGTTATAAAGAGAATGGTGATCAATTGTTCTCCACATTCACTGAAGGTAGGACAAGGAATAATCAGCTAAATCTGCAGCAAGGGAGATTTAGGTTAAATATCAGGAAAAACTTTCTAACTATAAACTCTGGAACAGGCTTCCAAAGGAGACTGGCGGTGTTTAAAACCAGGTTGGGCAAATACCTGTCAGGAATGGGGCAGGTATCCTTTCTTGGTCCTACCTCAGCATGTGGAGTAGATTAGGTGACCTCTTGATTTCCCTTCCAGCCCTACATTTCTATGATTCTATGATTATACATTTGTACAGAACCTAGCACAACAGGACCTGATCCCTGACTGAGACCTGTCTGGCCAATTGCAATTATTCTACTACTGAAGTAATGATTCCATTCTGCAGCCAAAGCTATTGGCACAGATTTTAGCACCAGAATCTCACCCATATTAATGGATGGGCAAGAGAGGCATTGCCCAAAATCATGGGACAAGCAGGCCTTCTATGGCAGGGCAATTGGTTTTCTTTACTTGTGTGTTTACTGTTCCCTGTCAATTTCACCCCAGAATCCTCAAAAATTCATCAGTCCACATTTTTAAAGACATGCATACCATCCATCCTGTGCAATATTCAGTTTTGGAGCTGGTGCAATGACTGAATGATTTTGCTTTACATCAGAAAACGGCTTGGCTTCAAAAATGAAACACTTGTGCCAGAAAATTTGGATCTGGACTTGCAATACCCCAGTTTGGGGTCTTTGGACCCATGGTTTTGATTCAGACCTTTAGAGAGATAAGACCCAATCAGAACATTCAGATTGAGATCTAAGCATAAAGTTTGAATGCATTCAGATTTGGCGTTTTGGTTCCCTACTTAAAGTTTGATGTTGTACAAGCTATTACTCCATAATCTAGACTAGTGCCAAGGCTATTTAACAAGAAAAAGGTAGCCAAGACACAAAAGTTTGTGCACATTAGCAATTTTTCAATCTGTTTCTTTCTTCATAAGGACTTTCAGTGTGCATGTTAACTGAACATACAGGATTATGCACTATACTGGATTATTCTTCAGACCTTCGTCAACAGAGTAAACCACAATATCTAATAGGAAAACATTCACAGACTATACAGTCTGTCATGTCAATGATCCATTTATTCAGGAATTATAAAACAACAGATTTATAATGGTTCTGAAATGTCTGTTATAGTCTATTGTGCAATAATCCTTGAAATGAAAACTCAAACTATTATACAGAGACTGGACAGGGTAGCATCACTTTTATAGAGATTACTGGAGCACATAAGAGGGATGCACTGTACACGTTCTTTCTCTCTTGGCCTCCTCTACCTGGAAGTAAAGAGAACTATTACCACTACAGTTATCTCCCAGTGTGCTCTGATATAAATAACAAATCTGGACTCAAATCCAGGTTGCGTGTGAAGTATCATATTGTATTATCAAGCTTAATTAACAGGGTAACACTAAAACTGTGCCTTTATCAAAAGAGAAGTACAGGACTGGGAGCCAGAGTTCTTGACTTTTAAACCTTGCTCTGCTAGTGATTCACTTTGTAGCTTTGAGTAAGTCACTTAACCTTTCTGGGACCATTTCTAATCTGTCCACTGAGATGATACTGACCTCATAGGTTGTTCTGAGGATTAATTAGTTAATGATTGTAAACCATTTTGAACAGAACAAGTGGCAGCTTCATTTAACAGGAAAATGATCTGCTACATAAAAGAGCCCTTTTCAGATCAAAAGGTGTTCTAATCAGAAAAAATGCCAGATTATTGAAAAAATAGAAAGTATACTACTGAAAAAGAGTCTCCAATGTTAGAAATGTAAACATGGTATTCTCTGGTAGAAAGCAAATATTTGCATTGAGTCCCAAATGCACTCAAATTTAGGCCCTGTCTAGACTAGGAAAATAGGTCCTGTTCATAAGTGTGTTAGCTAACATATTTATAAACATTAATGCAGACAGGGCTGAATACTTTTGAAAATGTGTTAGCTAGGCCTGGTTGACCCGAGGCAACCCAAACTAGCCTAGATATAACTTTAGACTTTGGCTTGAAGTTTGATACATTCATTAAACCCCAGCCTATGCTTGAAAAAGTTTACTGATCATGGGCTGAGTTTGTTTTTGTTGCTGAGAAACTGGTGACCCCACCCCTCCAAAATGGCCTCCCTCAACTCTCCAACAAACTACAAGAAGCTTCTGAAAAAACTTAAGGATGATCATGTAGCTAGTTAGGATGTTCCCACTATGCAGGTGTGGGAGAAAAGGAGGAGGGAGAGGTTGAGGGCAGGGAGGGTTGCTTTCAATTCCTGTAAACCAAACTGCAACATTCAGTTCTATAAACCAAACCCTGCAAGATTCACACAGACACACCTGAAAGACTCTGGCAGAGTTACAATGTGCAAGTCATAGCTGGAGTTCTTAAAGATGACAAACATTAGCTGTTTTCTGTTCCTCAGAAACAACCAAGGAAGATAGAGACCACATGCTTTACCTAAGGTCTTGCCTACACTGGAATTTTGTTCACACTTGATTTGAAACCAGAGTAAGCTGCACTGGTGCACCATGACAGAAGGGGTTTGCTTTAGTGCAGCCACATTGATACTAGTTGTGTAGACAAAGCCTAAGTGCCATAGGAGAATGTGGGTTAGGATTTCTCAATAGTGAAGGGGGAAGAATTTCAATTAACTGTAAACTAGACTTAGGCTCATCTAGGCTTATTCAGAGAATCAGAGAAATGTAGGGCTGGAAGGCACCTTGAGAGGTCATGTAGTCCAGCCCTCTGTGCTGAGGCAGGACCAAGTATATCTAGACCACCACTGACAGGTGTTTGTCTAACTTGTTTTTAAAAACCTCCAATAACAAGGGTTTCCACAACCTCCCTGGGAAGTCTGTTCTGGAGCTTAACTAGCTCTATTTTTAGAAAGTTTTTCCTAATATCTAATCTAAATCACCCTTGCTGCAGGTTAAACCAATTATTGCTTGTCCTACCTTCAGGGCCGGCTCTGGCTTTTTTGCCGCTCCAGGCAAAAAAGCTGCCGGCCGCGGGGGGAGGGCGGCGAGCCCCGGCGGGGGCTCCGCTCTCCCGCCAGCGGCCGAGAGCGGGGCCACGGCCGGGCTCGCCGCCCTCCCCCCNCCCCCCTTCCCTCCCTCCCTCCCCCCCCCCCGGGCGGGCCGCGGGGGGAGGGCGGCCGGAGCCCTGGGAGGAGGGCGGTGAGCCCCAGCGGGGGTTCCGCTCTCCCCCCGGTGGCCAGAGCGCAGGGGGCAGGGCGGCGAGAGGGCGGCGAGCCCCAGCTAGGGCTCGCCGCTCTCCCCCCCGGCGGCCAGGGGGAGGGCGCCGGGGGGGAGGGCGGCCAGAGTGCCGGGGGGAGGGCGGCGAGCCCGGCCGTGGCCCCGCTCTCCCCGGGGGCCGGAGCGCCGCGCCGCCCCCCTTCAGGTGCCGCCCCAAGCACAAGCTTGGTGGGCTGGTACCTGGAGCCGGCCCTGCCTACCTTCAGTGAACATGGAGAACAATTGATCACTGTCCTCTTTATGAAGCCCTTAACATATTTGAAGACTGTTATCAGGTTCCCCTTCAGTCTTATTTTCTCAAATCTGAATATGCCCAGGTTTTTTTAAAATCTTTCCTCATAGGTCAGGTTTTCTAAACCTTTTATAATGTTTGTGGCTCTCCTCTGGACTTTCTCCAATTTGTCCACATCTTTCCTAAAGTGTAACACCCAGAACGGGACACAGTAGTCCAAATGAAGCCTCACCAGTGCCAAGTAGAGTGGGACAATTGCTGCCTGTGTCTGACATATGATACTCCTGTTAATACACCCCAGAATATTAGCCTTTTTCACAACTCCATCCCATTGTTGAATCATATTCAGTTTGTGATCCACTGTAATACTCAGAACCTTTTCAGCAATACTACCGCAATACTGTAATCACAGATGTTGAGAAACCACATAGAGACAGAACAGACCTAGTAGGGTACTGACCTCCTCATATAGCTTCTTTTCCTAGAGTAAATGTAGATGTGAGCAAACACTTAAACAAATGTGCACAAATGATCACATGAATAAAATATTGTCTTATTTTTTGTCAGTGCTTTAATCCCTCTTGTTCACTAGCTTAGACTAGCTTAGACTCTTGGGGCAGGACAGTCTTTTTGTTCCCTGTTTGTAGGGGACCTAGCACAGTGGGGTCCTAGTTCATGACTGAGGCTCCTAAGTGCTACGATAATACAAATAAGTAAGTAAAATAAATAAATAATATTGTAGCAAATGAATTTGCAGAAAAAAATGTTCACAGGAACAGTAATTTTTAAGGATATAATAGAGATATTAACGGAAAATAAATTTTGAACTTGACATCACAAGTATTAATACCAGAAACCTGAATCTCAGAGTTACTCTCATCCGCCAAGGGAATATGTCACTTATGTACAATTAAAACTTACCAACACTGCTCAAATTTTGGATTTTGAATTACTCACAGTTAACTGCTTACAAAGAATCTACCAGTCGAAAATCATTTGCACAAATTACTTTGTGACAAATTTTGAATAATGAATAGGTTTTCTTCTACCTTTCTCTGAAGCCAGGAGGGAGGGAAGTGTCTGGTTCCATCGGAAACAAGTAGTGGGCTGGATATGCCAATAGTCTAATCCAATATGGCAATTCCTAGGTCCCTAACCTAATCATGGACCATTCATAAACATAGTAGAAGCTACAGTCATTGAATAATCTATTTGCTACAATTTATTCAATCATCTCTAAGTGCATCCCTGAGAGCTTTGTCCATCCAATTTAAACAGATGTAAGGATATAACCTATTGTATATGGCTCCTATTACAGTAGTATCTGAGTGCCTCACAATCTTTAATGAATTTATCTTCTCAACTAAAACTTAAAACTAAAATAATTTTTCTAAAGACATTTTTGTGCAAAAAATGTCTGCTTCTTGAACACCTCTAGTGACTTGAATGGCATGGCAGAGAAACAGATGACTTTAGTAGGGTGACCAGATGTCCCGATTGTATAGGGACAGTCCCGATTTTTGGGTCTTTTTCTTATATAGGCTCCTATTACTCCCCACCCCTTGTACTAATTTTTTACATTTGCTGTCTGGTCATCCTAGACTTTAGCAGTGGTAATTTGAAAAGATTGAAAGGAGGAGGGTTAAGAAGTAAGGTGACCAGACAGGAAACGTGAAAAATCAGGACGGGGGTAGAGGGTAATAGGAGCCTATATAAGAAAAAGACCCAAAAATTGGGATTGTCCCTATAAAATCGGGACATCTGGTCACCCTAGTTAAGAAGCGACAATCTTTTGGACCTCCTTAAATAATCCCTTTCACTTTTTAGAGTTTATACTCTCCAATCTCTTGTAGATGATTATTATACATCCCTTAGATATCGTCTGACTAAGTTACAGATAGAGTTTGTGCTTTCATTCTTGCCTCGTAACTCACTCCCTTTTGCCCCTTACTCACTTTTGTTGCTCTCCTCTGAGTATGTAACCCCAAATCACACTTTTTATTTGGTCAACATATCACATAACAAGTGCATATCTAACTTGCTATCCACTACTACCTCCCCATCTCTTTCAATTTTACTACTTTCCAGATATTTATTTCACAGTAAATATTTCTGTCTGAGATTATTATTCCCCAGTTGTATTATTTTGCATTTTTCCAGGCTGAATCACATTTTGTATTTCCAACCCATATTCATTACCTCTTGAGGTCTCTTATTATTTCTTGGTCCCCATTCGTGTTTGCTGGCCCTCCCGGTTTTGTATCTTCTGCAAATTTAATTACTGTATTGTTAACATCCACTTCCATTGAACCAATAATGATATTAAATTAGACTGGGCTTAACACTAAGCCCTGTGGCACCCTATGAATAACTACCCACCAGTTTGATCCATTGCCATTTACCATTACTCTTTATGATCCTTCAGGTAGCGTTCTTATATGGCTATTCATATCAAAGTCAGATTCTCCAGTAAGATTTCATGAGGCAATGTAACAAATTCTTTACTGATGTCTGGACAAACTATATATACTGCATATATAGAATCACAAAAGTCAGATATGGTGAAGACTTAGATACTACAGTAATTAGCACTCTATAGATAGACAAAGAAAGGTCTTCCAGTCAATTTTCTCCTAAATTGTCCTCAGACAATTATGTTGAAGCTTGATTTTTAAGTGATCAGTTGTGTGTGGTACAATTTTCTTTTTATAAATCCATGCTGTTTATTGCTCATGGACGCAATATGCTTAACGTTCAGAATAATGAACTATGGTCATCTGGAGAGAAGTAGGCAAATGTATCCTATTCCACTAAGAATAAGTACTGCCACTGACAACTTCCATGCACAGATTCTATGGCAATGAGCTCTACTGAAAAGTGTATACATAAGTAAAATACCACCCGGGGTTGTGATTGCATCAACAAATCAGAGTTGGACCTTATTGGTACACCTCTACCCCATATAACGCTGTCCTCGGGAGCCAAAAAATCTTACCGTGTTATAGGTGAAACCGCATTATATCGAACTTTTGCTTTGATCCACTGGAGTGCGCAGCCCCGCCCCTCGGCCCCCCCCCCGAGCGCTGCTTTATCACGTTATAATGGAATTCATTTTATATCGGGTCACATTACATTGGGATAGAGGTGTATTTGGATGGGAACCTTTCCAGGAAAACACAGGTATATTTCAGGAAGAGGTCTTGGACATTCACTAAGTAGCATTTTCCCCTCTGAGTCAGTTCTAAACCAATCCCCAGCATGATGGCAAAGTTTTCATGCTGCTTAAAGTGCCATCTTTTGCATGAGAAAGACATTTGGAATCCTGACAGCTTGTGGCAAAGAAAAGACATATACTTGTGTGTGGTTATAAGAAAAAAGAAGTTAAATGTTCTGATCAAATGCAAACATTGGTAATTAGATTCTGTCTCCCAAAATATTCCCATTATAGTTTAATATAAAGAAATTATTCTTCACTTTCCCTCTTCAAAGGTGTTGTTGCTGACACAGAATGGTTGCCATATTTCCCCAATGGTGACTGCAGTTCAGTTATGGGTGAGGAGTGATTCTCATATGTACAGTCTGTAAAATGCTTTCTTCATGATGAAAGGGACTTGATGTATAACGCTATTATTAATCGTATTGTATTTCATCAGGTTATTCCATTTCACAATGTCACTCTACAGAAGACAACTTGTCAAAAATAAAAGCAATGCAATATGATCAACTGAAAAAACAGACTTTTGAGAGGCAATTTAGTATTAGCATGCAGATATTATGACACTATGGTTACAAGTTGGTATTGTCATATAATGTAGGCATAGCTATAATCTCAATATACCACATGTAAAACAATATATTTATTGTGCATTGCGCTGACAGGTAAGAACAGTGACTAGGTTATGACATATGTCAACTTTTGAACAGATAGAGGTCTTCAAAACTACTGTAAATGATCATTTATGGTTTATTAGCTTATGCAGATGGATGTTATTTGGCAAATTATGAAACAGCTTATTAAGCTTTTTAGCAGCCTTAATAGAAAACATCTGACTCTTTTTAAATGGAAAGTTTCTACTCTTAGATAGTCATTATTTTAAGAGATGAATTGTAACCATTTGTTATTTCCATTTATTTTACTGGAGAGTCTGTCTTATTAGCTTTAATAACCACATTCTTCTAGTTTCTCAGTTCTTTGTGGCATTGTATATTTTAGCAAGGCAGACTTTATGCAATTTAAGGAAGAATGTTTCGTTTAAAGAATAAACCTGGCGAAGACTGAAGCTGGGATTTTGGCTGCCTCTTGATATGTCTTAGATTTTTAATCAATTAGCATGCTGTCTTTACATCCATATTCTAGAAAAGCTGGTTAGAAAAGAATGAAACTAGATCCAGCACAATACCTATTGGATTCCCAAATGATTAATTTTTGGCATCTGTATTGCTTGTTCTGGAAATCTTCATACAAACAAAAGAGCACAACTGCAATGAATTTATTGAATTCCAGAGACCTCTGTAATTCTGAAGTCACTCTGTGAAAAAAATTATAAACAACTTTTGTTTTGAAGGTTGTACTTAATATTCCAGCTAACAAGCTTTTCCTTCCTTGGGGCTGAATCATGGATTTGTCCCAGGCCCCAAGCAAGGGCCAGTGTGTTGTTATACTGCAGTCCAAGAAGGAGGCTGTGACTTAGAAAGCCAGGCTTATGCCTTTCGCCGTATATAATCACCAGCACACTGACCAGAGTCGCTTTGTGCCCTCCTGCACTGGCATGCTAGCTGGACCACAATACGGGTCTAAATTACTATTCTCATTTTAACTGACAGGAAAAGGGCTGCTCTAAATTACACCAGATTGAAATAACCCTCTGTTGGCAATTACACTAGTACAGAATAGCTGGATAGCATTGCACTCTGGCCACACCCCTCTGTGCCCCCAAACTCCCTGCCCCCAGTCTATTCCCTACACTGAGGTCAGAGAGGGGTCTGGCATAGTTAAAGTGGCTGTATGCCAGGTGAGAATGCATCTGCAACAGGGGTATTGTGTGGGGGCAGTCTACGCTCCCTTTACAGCCCCTTTTTAAAGTGTAAATTAAATGTTAAAGTATAAATCAAATCCTATGTTAAAATAATACGAAGAGTCTGATTTAAAGCCAAATTGAAAGCTACAGCTTCCCATTTCAACCTAAACTCAGGCAGTCATGCCAAAATATTGTTACAGTACAGATTTGTAAGATCACACATTATATTATTCTCAGACCCCTGCAGTTGTAAGTACAATAGGTGGAATGAGAGTCAACTCTGTATATGCCTCTTGGGGGGTTTAGTCAGACTCTTAAATATATTTCTGTGTTTTTTTTTCCCTAGGCTAATTTTCTTTTAAAAAACAAAAACAAAACAAAGGAAAAAATATAAAACAATCTCTCACTGAAGAACTGCATGAGAAATTGTCACTGAATTGTGACATATCCTCCACCTCCTAGCAAATGCCCCCAGCCCTTTGGGCTGCAGAACTGGACGAAGATACATCTTCTCATAAAGGAATGAAGTTTGACATCTGACAGGGCAAAATGGTTGCCTAAAGTGATTAAGTAGATGAAAACCCCACTGATTTACACCATTAACTTCTCTTGACTGGGTGAAAGAGAGGTAGCAGATTTCTTTCTTATGGGTCAGTGAAGGAATGGCCTGTGTTTATGGAGTCATTGGATGTGAAGGCACTAGGAGAAGAAAGGTAAGCTAGACAGGGAAGCTGAGAAAGATCCTGACCTGGGCCAGAATTAGGGAGGCATAAAGGTGGCTTAAAGCCATCTATGCCCCCAGACTGCTCATTCATGCCCAGCACAGGAAAAAGAGTACTGGAGAATCTGTCCCACAGATTCATCTGTGACTCTTTTTATTTTCCTATCAGGTCACTAACTAGTCATCAGGTTCTGAGATGGAGTCTGGCTGGGTTTATTTGGTGGGATTTGGGTTTGCAGCCCTGGCAGTGAGAAAAAAGAACTCTTTACCTGTAAGCTGAGCAAATTCGCCATGGAAGCCACTGAGATACCATACATTAAATTTATTAGTAAAAATAATAAATAACAGCAACAATATAAATAATTAAAACAGGGAACACCATTATACCAAATCTCCCTTTCAGACTTAGAACCACGCTCTTGGGTTGGGGTTTGATAATATGATGCTACTCTTTGCTAAGTTTCAGTCAGTTGTGTGGTGGGGCAGCTGCCCCACACAGGGAGAAGAAGGGGTTAAAAGCAACACCAGGGAGGCTGTGCAGAACCCACGAATGAGGAAAGGGCTTTTTGAGCCCACCAATAGGGGGAAGGCTTGCTGGAGCAGCCAATCAGGGCTGCTCAGCAGAGCAGAAGGGAGTCTCTCCCTGGAAGTCGAGGGAAGAGGACTGGTTGCTGGAAGTAGTGCCATAGATAGAGTAGTGCTGGGCAGGGGCAGCAGATTGTGAGGATGAACTGCTGGCTGACCACTGCCAGGCTGGGGTGTTGCTAGAAGGGCTGAGCGGGTGCTAGGGCTATGGGGGAAGTGGTCCAGGGAAAATAGGCAGCAGGTTGGAGGAGGGCAGTAGGTGGCTGGTGGCTATAGGGTCCCTGGGTTGGGACCCAGAGTACCGGGTGAGCCTGGGTCCCCTGCCTTTTGCACCCCACTTTCCAATGAGAAGAATGGTGGTATCCAGACTGCATTTTGCCCCTGAGGTGAGGGGTTGGACATTGGACTGTAGCTGGCCACTGTGGCAAGTGGCGGGACTAAGGATGGCTGGTCCCCCGGAAGGGGGGAGATACCGGAGTGGAGACACAGCTGGAGGACTGTGCCCAGAAGAGGATGCTACGGTCTGGGGAGTGATGCGGGTCCAAAGAGTGAAAACAGCAGTGACGGCAGGCATGACTCCACTAGCTGAAGGTGGACTGGAAGGGCTGAGAGCTAATTCCAAGAATGGCCAGCAGGAGGTGCTGTGGTGGCGAGTCCTGCTTTGTCACAGTTGTTAACAGTTAGAAGTTTATTTTTTTGTTTATGACAATTACATATTTTTATGTCAAGTAGGAGGCCTTATGAAAAATGATGGAATGCAGGGGAAGTCCTTTGAATTCTAATGAAGAATTCATTCAGAAGTCAGTTCTTCCAGACTTTTAATAATGTTTTCTTGTTGGAAAGACATTAGTTACTTAATTCATGAGACCTCCAGGGTGTTAAGGACAGTTATTTGATTTTGCTTATATTCCTTAGCATGCTTGTTTTTTGTTTTGTTTTTTATGTCTGTATTATATGGCAGCTGTGATATTTAAATTTTGCTGAAATTACTAGTTTTATTCTGCTTCGCTTTTGGCTTATTAATGTTGGTACTTATGTGATATTCTCCAAATGTTTTGAGAACTCTGCAGGAGGTGAAAGAGGCCAATTAGTATCAACTGTTCAAATTCTCTTTTTGCTTTTCTTTTTTCCACTAGATTTTATTAATAATATTAATTTGAAAGAGAGATTCAAGTCTCATAATTTGCATCGAAATCCAGAATTTGTATATCTCCAAAGTTTAGGGATGCTTTCATCTTGTGTCTTTGTTCTGTCTCTTCTAAAGATAGAGTCCATTTGAGAAATTCAGATCTGGATCTTGTTTTGGTTTTCACAATAATATTACATATGCAAAAATATACAAACTCACACGTATACACAGATTGGAGAAATTCCAGTCTCTGCAATTGTCTGGGCCCATCCCTAGTTCATGATATTAAATGCATAACTCTAAAATTAAGCAAGTATCAATAAATAAAAATAAAAAATAAATACAATTAAAAAAATAATAGCAGGTTTTGCAACTGTTAATGGAATAGTTATAGCTAAATATAGAGTGTCAGGGAAAAGTTAGAAAAGCTTTCAGATAAGAACTAAAAAATTCTATCACTTGATTGTTGTTCCCTCCTCCACTCTCCAGTATGATATATACAGTAGAGTGAAGTCACAGAATATTAGTGGCAAAGCATCTTCAGGAGACACCACCACTTAAAATCATAAAAAGAAGCCCCCTTCTTTTTCTGACTTCACTAAAATATCTGATCGCTCCCAAATGCGTGTCTACAGTACCATTCATGTTATAATTGCCCCAAGCATACAGTTTGGAAAAGATCAAAATATCTTCAAAGCAGACATGTGGGCAGTGGCTGATAAAGTTGGCAGGAACTGTGTGAGCTCTTTTCTTCCTAGACAGTGGAAATGCTGCTGGAGATGTAAGTGTTACAGACTGAGATGTATTACTCACTGGTCACTAATGACAGCTGACTACATGATCTTGAAATGCGTCACTGATTGTGAGAAAGTGAACTCCCCATGTGTCAGCATAATCTAGATGAGTACACAAGTGCCAGTAAGATACTGTATTTACCCTCTTCTTTTACCTAACTTTATAGTTCTAGTCTGTTTTTCTTTTTAGGCTACGTCTACACTCTGAGCTAGGGGTGTGATTCCCTTGCTCATGTACACGTACTTGGGCTGGCTCTCATCAAGCCAGCATGAGTATAAATAGCAGTATAGCCATGGGAGGGTATGTGCTCCGCATGGCTCAGTCGTGCCTCTGCTGCCGTAAACTGTGGTACCCTTGCTACACTGGTCGGCGAGCTAGTGCGATTATGTGTACACGAGCAGAGGAATCACACTCCTAGCTCAGAGCATAGATGTAGCTTTAGTTTCTTATTCATAATTTACCACTGCTGTGATCAATATCAGACTGGCAGCATAGCAGACTCCAAACGCAACAACAAATTCAAGATGGGCCTGAACCAAAACCCAAAGGCTTGTGGATATTCAGATTCTGGAATTTCCAAAAACCAAATCAGGATCCGAATCTCACAAACAGCCCTTCTCTCTATTAATATTACTGTTTATTATTTGTTGTACAGCACCTGAGAGCATGCTAGCTGACTTATAGAGTAAGTAAAAGACACAGCTCTTGCCCCTGAAAGTTTACAAACTAAGCATAGCTGAATGAAGTTTTATTAAAGGGAGGAGAGAGAGGAGAGATCAGGGTACGGACGGAGAAGAGTTACTTTAATAAGACAGTGTGGTTACGTTAGTTAGTACAGATGTTTCATGTTAATTTATATTTGAATAAAATTAAAACATATAGTATCCGACAACTAGACCTAGAGAGCTTAAACCTAAATAGCGAATGCAGAGAGAGGGTGGGAGAGAAGAGAGAACCACAGGAGTGAGGTGACTTGCCCAGGATCACAAAGCAAGCGAGAGGCAGAGCCAGGAATAGCACCAAGGTTTCCTAATTCCTACTAGGCTGACCCCCAAGACCTTACAATATAAAATAATCAGCTGAACAAACCACTTGATCGGAGTAGCCCAGAATTTTGAGATGTCTGAAATCCAGATACGGGTATGGATCAGCATTTGGTGCCATCCCTAAAACGAAGACAAAAAATCCAGGCCATTTCTTATATGAAAGAAAACATGAAGCTGATTTTTTTTCTCTCTCGAGACCGCGTATAAATATTTCATAGAATTGCCCACAGTGAAAACTTAGTGGATGAGCAGACATCAGGCGTTGTGAATGTTAGTGCTTCCAGACTGCTCAGGAACTAAGGCCAGATTGTGATCTCAAGGCAGCATAAATCTGGATTGAATCTACTCAGGACAATGAAATTATAAAACTAACCTAAGTGAAATCAAATTCAGCCTCCATTATTGATGATAGAGATTATTAACGTTTATATCAGTTTCTGGACAAAGTGTCCTGTTTTATAGGCACCCACATGGCTAAGCAAAATCCCCATATCTTCCAATTTTCTCCTTCATGCCCATGTTTTGGGCTACCGCTTAGATGCAGCAATAAGGGCCCAATCCTGCACCATCAATTTTACTGGATTTGGAAATTCAAATTTATAAGGGCATTCATCTCCTCTCCTGAGGTCTTCTGTGTTTTAAAGGACTGGCACCTATGTAATATCAAGTATCCTTTTCTGGAAGAGCAGAAAGGAACATAATATGGGACCTTAATGTTAGAGATTCCCTCCCTCAGCTCCTACAAGGAAAATACTCTTTTCAGAAGTCCAGACTCTTCAGAAACTTGCAGAGGTAGAAGCAGCTCCAGAATTTCTATCTGGGAAAAAGAAAAATCTGAAGGGAGGGTGACTGGGCTCTCAAGATTATTTAAACCCACTTGTTTGCTTTATTTGTTTTTGTTACAGAGAAACCTGTAGTAGTTTTGTGCCTAGTTCTTAGCATTGGAGATAGGACAACAAACATTAAAAGAGACGTCATTGCCCTGTCTGGTGTGTTGAAATTCGGGGAACTTTTATTCACAACAGGTACAATTCTCATAATTCACTCTGCTGCAAGGTTAAAAATGTTTCAGTTTCTCAACAACAAACAAAGAAAAAAGACTATTCTGGCTGCAGAGATTTGCAATGAGACAACTTCATTGTCGATGTCAGTTTGAATTGATCCTGCCATTAATTCCTATTTTCCTAGGCTCTGCATCCAGCATGCATCCAGTTCTTACTCTGTGGCTAACAGTCAATATTACAGTAATAGCAGATTCTGTATTTGCGTGCTAATGGCTAATTTTAACAGGCAAATTATACAGTGCACATTGACCTAAAAGATTCACAAATCAAAGTATGTTTGTATTGAACTTTCAATACCTGCAAAATATGTTACGTTAAATCATCAATAACTAGTTTCCCTTTTAATATTGGGCAGATTTCTTCCATTGATCTGGGGTTGCAGCAGTATAATTGAGAGGGGAAGTTTGTCCATCATCTCCAGTTATGGGGAGCGCTCATAGATTTCTGACACACTGCTAACCATTTCTATAGGAAACTTTCTCCGCTGGGAGAAAGTCAGAGAATTATGCAGCAGATGTAAGTAAATTCAGTAGCACTCCTAGTGACAGAACTGTGCTGTGCTTGTCATCCTATAGAAACGTCCACAATGATTTGATGGCATGGCTTCACAAATGATGCTGACATCAAATACAATCGAAACATGCACTGAAAAGGAACTCTTGTTTCGAGTGGAACTGGCAAGTTTTGGGTTTTTTTGCTACTTAAAAAGGATTTCAATCTTAACTTTCTCCAAACTGTCCATTTTCTGGTAACATGATGAGCAGAACTCTGTGCAATATTCCAGCTGTGGCTGCCCAGCAGATGTTCAGAGGAGGACTGCTCCTTTCATGTATGCAGCCTAAAATGGGTTTGGCCTTTCTTGCCGCTGTGTAGCATTGCAAAGTCAAGTCCGATTTTTCTGTCTACTATTGCCTTGTGTATCTCTTTCAGTGTTACTGCTTCCCAGCTTTTGTCCTTTGTTGCATACGTCTGAGGTAAATTATTTTCCCTTTGATAACTAGCCGACATTGTTCCATTTTGAACTGAATTTTGTTGTTGTTTGGCAGTGTTTTTAATCTCTCCAAGACCCTTGCTTTAATTTATTTTTTCTTACTAGTGTTTACTACTTGGATTGCCAATGCTCCAGGATTGTCCTGGAGTCTCCAAGAATTAAAGATTGATCTTTAATTAAAGATTGTCATGTGGTTAAACCTCCAGGAATAAGTTTGATGAAAATTGGTGACCCTACTACAACTCCTCTCAATGTAGTATCCTTTGTGAATGTTAACAAGCTGTTTTCACTCTGAACCTTGGAGTGCCACACCTCCCCTATGTTGATATGTTGCTGTGTTTTGAGATCCTTTGGTGTCGTCTTTTCGTCTGTTGTCAGTCAATATGACAGTATTCTTATGCATGCCAGTTTTAAAATAGATGTTTATCACACCACTTATTTGCCTTTACTGTGATTATTTTGGTATTCTCTACACTCAGAAGGGGAAGTACTGCAAAAATAGTCACACATTTCACTGCAGAAAGGAAATATCTGGTTTCTAAGTGGTGGTTACTGGGTTTGGAATACTGAAATACCATGACTATCCATGGTATAGAGTGGAAAACTGATCTTGATAACAGACAATAATCCCATACTTAATATCTTTGTACTCTAAATGGTGGTATCTTTTCTAGTATTTGAAAGATTGCACCAATGGCATTAAACTCTTGTCACATCAGTATGATACTCATAATAAAGCCTCTTCGGACATAGGAATGAAAACTTTTTTCCAGTGGTTTTCTAAATCAATGTGGGTTCCTGAGTATACTCAGATACAGGGAGTGTCTTGCCTTTCCAAACAAGCCTTGCTCCTTAAAGTGAAAAGGGAAGAAAGAGCTAGAGGAACTTGCTTGCAAGGGACAAGAAAGACCACCCTTTGTCAACTAAATGTACTTAGTCAAAATAAATAGGAAGTAAATAAAAACTCAGAGATCAGATATAAATATATGCACAGTGTCAGTGTGAAATACATTGTTTGTTGAACCTGTAAATTTTCTCCACCTGCAACAAGGGGTGAAGAAGGGATTCTCTCTTGTAAGAATCTAGACCAGGAAGCACAAATGGTACTGAGTATGTTACTTCAATTACTGCTTAAAGTTAGTATTGGGCCTGTCATTAAGGGCAAACAGCTTCACGTGCCCAAAGTCTGCAAAGGATTGCCACATTCTGACTAAGCTAAAACTGACTACCAGGCCACCCCTCTTTTCTTAGATCACACCCCTTTCCAAAAATTGGTTGGCAGCCAACATTTATTTTGCTGCTGGATGGGTGAGTGGATTAAGCATCTCCTACTCTCCTCCACGTCGTTGTTGGGAGAGAGGGCATGATTATGTTGAGCAACAACTTTCTGGAAGAACTGAGAGTGCTCCTTTGGCTTGGTACTTGAGTCCAGTCACTGGGGACTGAGTGCAAGATCAAATCTGTGCTCTCGGGTTTAGTGTAGATTTGTGGTGCAGGAACTGCTGCCTGCCAGCCACATACCATGTTTTTATATATATGGAACCCAGCCTTAGAAACAGAGAGGCCAAGAATGGGGTTAACCAGTTTTCAACTGGACTGGTGCCAGTCCTACATAAAACTGGAGCTCAGGAGGATGGGTCTGAAGAGGAGGTTTGGAGCCAGTGCTGCCTGAGAAGCCCTGCCAGGAGTTGGTTGTCAAGGGAACAGCAGCTAGAGGAGCCTTGGAGGAAGGAGGGTTTGGAGAGTGTCATTTGCGTTTATTATTTTTTACTAGTCTCTGGGTGGATCACATTCATTTCCCAGAATGAGAGCACTGTAGGATTTGAGACCTGAATCCAAAGGAAAGGAATTCCACACAGCTTTCCAGTTCTGAGAGTTTAATCTTCACAATGAATTATGTCTTCTTCTAGATTAGTTGAATAATCCATCCCTTGTACTTGACATGGGGAGATTATTTCAAGTTATTGGGATTTCAGTTCATAGTTAGTGTCATTATCTAGGACATTTCTTTAGCGCCCCCCCCCCATCTAATCATCTTTGAGTTGTTAATGCTGTAAACTGAATTTAGAGTTTAGATTTTATTTAAATGGAAGCCTGAGGGCTGCACAGAATCATGGCATATATTTGAATGCAGTTATCTTAACTGTATGTGCAAGTCAGGTGACTGTGTACTAATGGCAAGTTATGTATCTAGCTAGCCATTTGCACCCACAATTTCCACAATTTGCCTTCTCAGTTTGTGGTAAATACATGTGTATTTTTGAGCATTGACCTAGAACCTTTTCTTTTTTAATTTGGTATTAAAAGTGCAATTTCATTTCTGGTACTGCATAAAGCATGTAAAATTGATATATACGCTAAACATTGATTGATCAGTCCTACCAGAATGTATGTATGTCATTTTACTCAAAACTCCTAGACACCTGTTTTTTTAGGTAAGAAGTGCGCTCATTATCCTTCCAACACATGATCCAGTAAACATGATCGTTAGTGTGGTGAATTGTATTCATGATTTTTGTGCATCTTTACTAAGTGATTTTCACTGGCTAGTTATCTGAAAGACTATGAAGGGTCTGCAAATCTAAGTGACGAGGTTTGATTGGTCAATATTCAAATCTTTTCAACAATGACAGATTAACAAGAAGTGTGGTAGTTGAATAAAACCCATAAGATAATATAGCTCGTGTGTTTAACCAGGCCACAATGTGCCACAAATCCTCTAACTAGCCTTACTCTTCACTGCATTGTTTTTCTTTACATACTGAAAGTTAGAGACCCACAATATTGGGGAAGACTGGTGTACATGACTCCCAACAAAGAGTAAATTTGTAAAAACAAAAAAACCCTCCCCAGAAGTTATTACAGTAACAATGTCCTGCCCTCATGACCACAAATTAGTCAATCAAAATTTGTTCTGATGTCATGAATTTTGAGTAGGCAGGAAGGCTTGGAGAATATTTCCTTGTTTGGGAAATTTATGGAGACAGACACATTTTATTATCCTAGTCAGCATTTACTTTCCATGTGTGGTAATCCTGCAGAATAAGCAATATCAGATGGAAAAAGGGAGCACAGTTTACAATTTCCAGGGCTCAACAAAGTCATTGTGTATCAGTATCCAGCCACACTGCATCTCTGTAGCTGCTAACAGGCACGGTGTTTATCACACACTCCAACCATTCTGCAGTGTAATGTCCTCCCTGCAGTGTAATCTCCTCCCTATCTCAAATATCATTTATACTAATAAATCTGAGTTTCACTGGGAAGATCCTCAGCTGGTGTACATTGCTCTAGCTCCACTGAAATTCATTGATCTGCCCCACTTTCACCACAGTATCTTCATTGAAGAACTGTTGGCCTGTGAAAGTGGTCTGAACTAATCTGCTTAGAGAACATTCTAGTTCTGCTTATGCAGATCAGTTAATCTCTCTTAATAAACACTCACGGTGATTAACCATTGGAACAAACAACCATGGGAAGTGGTGGAGTCTGTCTCCTGATGCCCTTTGAATGACTGAATATCATTCCTCCAATACGGCATTTGAAAAGCGTGTGTGTTGGGGCTGGGAAACTGGACTTGTGGACAGAACATTTTATTACATTAAAATATATTTTATATGAAGACTATCTGAGTCAATCTGTGAAACTGTACCTTTTTTTATTGATGGCCTTTTTTGGGGGAAAGGGCTGAGGAAGAAGGACTCTTGTTTCTGAAGGAATCTATTCTTTTGGGTGCTGAGAGAAATATATACAGGGCCGGCGGTCGCCTAGGATGGCAGGATTTGGGGGGCAGCATTTTGCCGTCCTTGGCAGAAATTCGGCGGCTGGGGGTCCTTCCACTCCGGGTCTTCGGCGGCAATTTGGCAGCAGGTCCTTCACTCGCTCCGGGATCCGCCGCCAAAGTGCCCTGAAGATGTGGAGCGGAAGGACCCCCGCCGCCGAATGCTCAGAGGAGGAGCGCTGCTGCCTAGGGCGGCAAGAGCCCTGGCGCCACTCCTCAATATATAGATACACCTCTACCTTGATATTATGCTGTCCTCAGGAGCCAAAAAATCTTACCGTGTTATAGCTGAAACCACGTTATATCGAACTTGCTTTGATCCGCCGGAGTGTGCAGCCCTGCCCCCCCCGGAGCACTGCTTTACCGCGTTATATCCAAATTAGTGTTATATTGGGTCGCATTATATCGGGGTAGAGGTGTAGTTAACTTTTCTAAGTCTATTGACTTCAATGGAGTTGCTCCTCATGTACAGTGGTGAAAACAAGACCCTGTGTATCCAGCCCAGTTAAAAATGTGGCTATAACAGTGACTTGGTTTGTACAATATTATGCAATGTCTAAAAATGAAGTGGGTGCTGCCACATACTTTTATGGATTTAATAAAAGTGAGGTTAAACCTGGATTTTTTGTTTCTTTCAAAGCTAAAAAATCATCAATTTTAATGAAACAAACTTATTTTTATCATGCAGATGGATTAAAGTAAAGTATTTTTATTTTTTTTAAATAAAAATGATCAATTTTGTGTGCTTTAAGTATTATCAATTTTTAAAGCTGCCTGTGGATTTTAGAGTTGCATATGCATGCAAAGTGAATTATTGCTCGCTGGGGATCAATAAAAACAAAGTGACCCTTTTGATATGCAACATTTTGAGAGTTGAATCTTTGGTCTGGCTACATAAAAATAAAATTGGAGTAATTGTTGAGTGATACAGTCATATCACAAACAGATTGTATATTAGACCTGAGAATAAGATGTCAATTAGTGCCCTCCTGTGGATATGACTGCTGTTACGTACTGGAGAAGAAAATCTTTTAATCAGAGCTGAAATCTATGAACTTCAGGTTTTTCATATGACCCATAGAATTGTGATGCTTCATTTAAGACATTTTCTTTTATTATTTATTTGTGTCTAGGAAATATCATGTGACTGAGTTTTAAGTGGAATTTCCTAATGAGTTCCGCATAACAACTGATGACACAGTACAGTATAACTCCAAATTTAAAACTTGAATGCAAAAATCAATTCACCCTTAACTGCAGAGCCACAGCTAGTGTTTCCATAATAAAAACTCTTGATTAATTTGTAGGAAGATAGTAAGATCAGTGGCTCTCAGCCTTGCAGTTGCAACTCCAAAGTCATTCACAAAGCTCGTTAGTGGTTTGCCAAACTTTCTATGGAGAGTAATCTTTCCTTAAAGAAATAGTCTATTGCCCTTTAAGGTTTCAGAGATAGAGTTCCAATGTAGAAATAAGGCTTACTGAATACAGACCGTGGGCCAGATCCTTAGCTGGTGTAAACTGTTAGCTCTATTGATTTCAGTGACTGCTAAACAAGGACCAACACTGTATGCAGTGCTTGTAAAAACCCACTTTGGTTATATGTAGTACAATAAATTTTAAGCAACCATTAAATTAAGTATTACAGCATTTTAGGTTTTTGCTTTTCTTTGCTGAAATAGCACAAAGGATTCTGGGAGATGTCCAGCAAAGGGTTTTGGGAGATGGGAGTCATAGGGAAAAAAAGTGGATGGCTTGGTGACTGCAAGTGGAGCAAAAAGCTACAAAGCTCAGACATTCTGAGTGTCTTATTGGCTTCATTGGGCATCTACAACTCCTAATCTCTCTTACCATTTGGCCTTCAGCATACTTATTTTGAATTAGTTCAAAAGTTTACATACTTTCACTCTTGCTACTTTAAAAGGCTAAGCTTTAAGTGTTGTATCAATGAGTGTATTTCAATCCAAACCAAACACTTTACAGTATCCGCTAAATAGTCCTATAACTAAAATGTAACACCGTATTTTCCACTTTGATATTTTTCTAATTGAAATGCAAAAAATTAATAATTTGGCACAATAAGAATATTAAATAATACATTAAACCATATCACCATCTGTTTTGGCCAGGTAAAAACAGAAGATCATGTGTTGTGCTTGCATGGGCTTCTAGAGGAAGTAAAAGTAGAGAAGTGCTGATGGGAAATATCATGAGAACTTGGGGAAACTTGCAATTCCTGAACTGTGCAAAACAGCTACAGTTGGTGTGGAGAGCAGGAATAGACCAAACGGGTACAGTAGGTTCAATCTTGCAATCAGATATGACAGGTCAGACCTCAAAACTCAAATTTTGAAAAGCTGGACAAGGAATCTGAGTAAGTTCTTATTTTTGAGCCACCTAAATGGATCAATTTAGCCCCAAATGTAATTCCACTGGCTTCAGCAAGTGAATATGGCTGAATGTCTTTGCACTTAAGACACTTTTCACTGTCTTCTTTTTTATGACTTAAAGTGTCCAGAACCTCTGGAATTTTTTTGTTCTATAGGGAGTTCCATGCACTTATGTGTCATTAAAATTAGAAACGAAGAGCGGTGGGTCTTATCCTTAAAGTGCAGTCCAGGTCAGGGACACCCTGCTTTACAAAGCACAATTAGCCATTTCATTAATCTAATGGGTTGTGTATAGACCAAACTGCTTTAAAATTATAGTGAAATCATTCAAGACAGTACTTGGCAATATTAAGTAGTTCTTGTTCTTTTTATTAAAATGATGATTAATGAACTTAGTCCTCCTGAAAGATGCATCTTGAAAAGTGGCATCTTTTGAAACTGAAGCCCTGCATTGGTCTACAGGACAGGTATAATACTAGTAGTGTAAGCTTTCCTGTTTGCACTCTTGACTTGGAAAAAGAGATGTCCAGATCTTTTTAATCTTTGGTCTTTCTGCTGAGACAACCACCAAGCATACCAGTTCTGAGGCAGAGATTTGTAATGTGGACAGTTTACAACTAGAAACAGGGCTGATAAAGAACATGTCTCCTACAAGCCACTGAACAGTTGTCAGCTAGTTAGAAATGTCTTTTGATCATCATCAACCTGGGTTGGATTCCCTGATTTAGAGGTGAAAAGCTCTGCATCTCATTACAAATGTACAGAATTATCCAGTTCTTCAAAATTACATAACTGAAAAAACCCTCCTAAATCTATTGAGTTGCATAGAATCTTATCTGGTCTACCACACTGGGTAAAATCCTGTCTCTACTGAAAAGTTTTGTACTCAATGAGAGTTTTAACATTGTCTTCAATAGGAGCACCCTATATCTTTAAAAAAATATATAAATATATAGAAAATATTTTTGTGAATTCAGTTTACTCCCCTTCTCATTATGGCTTCACTGTAGAGTTTTCTCCCAGGTGACTTTTGTAAAATGAAAAGCTATGGAAGTGTCATTGCCTTCAGTGAGGTTTTTCACTGATGAGGTTGGTCACATGTCAAAAGGAATAGGGAACATCCTGCAACGGACCCAGTACAAACACTAGTTACCTGAACCGGTTCAGGGAAGGAGTTTGCAAATATGGACTCAGTCTATTAAGATGAATATGCAGTATAGAAAAACTGTTTTCTTCCCTTTTTTTTTTTTTTGTATTGAAAATGTAACCTAAAATAGTTCTTCAAAGAGCCACTGACTTGGCAGATGGAAATACCAGGGGTGAAATCCTGGCCCCATTGAATTATTATTTATTATTTATATTACTGTAGCCTATGAGCCCTACTCAGGGACCAGGACCCCTTTGTGTCAGATGCTGTACAAACAGAACACACAGATGTTCCCTGCCCCCAAAGAGCTAACTAGGTAAGTATAAGACAAGAGGCAAAGAAGTTTTACCAGTTTAAACATGACACACAAGACCTGAATTATAAAGATGGTATTCAACATTCATTGTCCTTACATAACTGCTATGTTATAGCGGTTTTGGACATTCGTGCAGAATAATGTAATATTTGTTTCCAAATGGAAGGATAAGAAATTTGAGTTAAAATTAAGCAGCTTGTTTAAAATACTTAGACTTCCTGAAGTACAGGTTCAAATCCCAGGCAGGTAGACCAATCCATTTTTTCTTCCAATGTAGATAAATTGAGTACTATTCACTTTGAAATGTGAGGATCTTTGGGATCAAATGTTTGCCCTGCATAAACACTATCATAAGACAAGGGGCTTGCCCCAGCACCTTCAAACATTTTTTTTTCCCATTTCCCACAATGCTATACAAACATGGGTTATACTGGTTAGTTGCACCCCCACACCTCAGGAGTGGCACTGCTTGAATGGTGTTGTGTGTATGTTTATATAGTTTATGAAATATTTTTGTATCCTTTGGGATGCTGGGCACTAAAAATGTAAAATATTTCTCTTGGGGAAACTGCACCAGAACCGTGAATAGAGAAGAGAGCACTTTACACAAGCACATGACAATATGTGCCCAGAAAACATGTCCATTTTGATTCCACCTACTTAGTTTACTGTTACTGTTGACTTCAAGCAAAATATAATTGCATGTAAAACAGAACTGCCTATAAAGGAGATATTTACACAGAAAAATTGTGTACCTGTGAAGTACAGTTCAAGATTGTTCTGCTTGCCTTCAAATGTGTCTATTTGTATGTACTTGTACAAGGCATTTTAGATTGAAAGGCCCTCTTAAACCTGGGTGATCTTTGGTCCAGGGAGCAAAAGATTAGTTCCAGATGTGGTCATGGTCTTCTAGTCCTTCAAAAGTAACTACTGCACCATCTGTTTTGTAATGGACAATTTCAAAGAGTGCCAAGAGGATGTTAAAGACATTGGTCAAATGACTAGAGATAACCCTCACACACACAAATTCTAGAGGTCATAGTGCCTCAGACAAATTCATATTTTCACTTTTCAATCATTCTGCCACCATGGGAACTCAGGGAACAATTCTCTGTCCTTCCAGAATAAGGCTTTGAAAATGTGTTCCAGAATATGACTATTGTTAATATATTGGGCCAAATTCAGAATGGAATTCAGTGGAGTGATTGGAAATCAATGGCAACAGATCCTCTTACATCTGGTGTGAAAGTTTCCTGGTATGTATTGAAAACAATTTTGTTTTCTTTTTAGTGGAATCTCTGAAGGAGGTTAAAACTAAACTTGTTTAAACTGGCTGATTGAGCATAACAAATGAAAGAGCTGACCCACAAACTGAGCTGTTTTCAACATGGAATATGGGGTTGTTGCAGATCATCAAAATGGGAGTTCTATGTCTTTCTATGTATGATATTACTTATCAATAGCCAGGTTCATTATGGTCTGTGCCTGTATATTTAAGATACTAGCCACTAACCAGGGGTGAATCAGAATTTTGTTAACTGCTAAACTTTATTCCATGTTGCTTATTTCAGACACAATAAAAGAGGTTATAGATAAATTTGTGTCTACTTACTGCCAATTTATGTGCCCCCAAATATCAGTTGTTTTACTATGTTTTGATTTAACTGATCTTCTCAGGCCAGGCTCCATGTCTTTTCATTTACCTGTAAAATGCTATACAGAGTGATGGCAAAAATAAATAACAATGGTTTTGAAATGAGTATTAGATTTTTAGTGATCTCCCAATGTGAATGCAAAATCAAACTTTTGGCTCTATTATGAGTTTTGGCCAAAGCCAGGAATTTTCATGGGCACCCAGCCAACAACAGAGTACTATATCCCCTTTTCAGGTTAAAGCAAACTCGGCTGATTCTGCAACTGCGCTCTAGCATCAACATCACAGAATTGAAGAGGACTGTGAAGTAGGAGTGGGTCAAGTTCTGTGGTCAGTTACATGAATGTAAACGTGGATTTCAGCTGAAGATTTACACCAATAGTTGAGAGAATAATTTCATCCAAAATGAACTGAAAAAACTGGGAAAGCTACTACATGCTTTGTGTCAGAAATATCAATTCCAGGGCAATAACTGTCAGTGTGGCCTTAAGAACTCACATTTTCTGCATTATCCACAGCAAGTGAGTCATCAGCAAAAATAAATTAAGAGAAATAATAAAATCACTCCAGTTCATTCTTCTGCTAGTCTGCCCAATGCATCCTGTCGTCCCCTCTCTCTCAGATCTCAATCCTGCAATGAGCTTTGCGCACGCAGATTGCTGCACCTGAATAGTCCCCGTTGATTTTTATGTGGTTCCTCCCCCTGTAGAGCTCATTGCAAGATAAGGGCCTTAGATTGTCCCCTATTTAGGGGAGGGTTTATCTTCATTCCATATCTTCACAGTTTGAAGTGCATCACTGGCACTTTAAGAAATAATATAAAAACAATAATAGCACAACTCCTTGCCACTTTCTCTCCTTGGTATTACTATCATTTAATTTTTCATTGTTTGTGTCATGGGGGGGGGGAATTCAGGAGTAGGGGGGATCCTTCCTGGGTTATTTTGCATCCATTGCATTTTAAAATGGAAAAACAAACTGGAAAGCAGACTAGAACACTTCCACTCTAAAGGGCTTCAGTTAACTCTTAAAGTTCCAAAGAAATATTATTGAAAGGGGTAAAAGTAAGTGTATGTGGGAGTATGTGTACAAACCTTTTCTGTCTGAAGGCCATGGTGTGTTAATAGATAACAAGGGTGAGTAAATAATCCCACTGTTTTCCTGGTTCATATTCTATAGGCTAAATTCTGACTTCAACCAGAGTCACACAGCATAGGACAGCTGACCACCTATGTCAGCAATAATGGCTGAAGATAGCAACTGTCAAGGGCTGGGTCAGTCAAGTGAAGGGCTGGATGAGCTCTTAGTGGGGGTTCAAATAAAGAAAATCCAAAGAGTTGCTTCCTGCAGCTAATTTCCTCTCACCTCAGGGTGAATTTGATTCCCAGCTCAACCCAAAATCCAGACACACAACCTTTAGAGTTCACTGCTTTTGTGGTCGTCTTGAATGATTAATTTACTCCAGATGAACCCAACCACCCACATTCCCCTCATGGCTCAGTTCCCCGAATGGCAATCTCTACTTGCAGGCCATGCACCTGTGGGACCTATGTTATCATGCTCAGGGTGTGTGTGCTAACCCCCTTGCCAGCTACTGGCTGGGTTATATAGACCCTGTCAAAGTGACATATTTCATTTAAGATGCACCGCTCCAAGAATACATAATCCAGAAAAAAGAAAAGAAAATGATCAGGTTATTCACGGTTACAAATGGACATGCTATTCATCTGGCACATGATGTCTTGAGCAGAGTTCAATTTGTAACAGTAGTTAATCATTCACTTCATTCACAAACGGAAGAGAGCATTTATTTCTTTGAAAAATTTAACTCATTTGTTTCCTGACAGCAGTGGATTGAGACACACAGGAGGCATATTCTTATCTCAGTTACAGCCATGTACATCCAGCGTCACCTCCAGGTAGTTCAGATTTATACCAGTTGAAATGGGTAGAGTTTGTTTCAGAGCAGGCGCAGTTTCCAGACGTGTAGACAGAAAATAAGTCACTCTGCTTAATGTTAACATCAGTTTGCCAAAACTTTTTCTGATATTAAATAGAATTTTCCAATAAACCACCTGACCTTCCTCAAGATGAGAAAGAAATCATGACGAGCAGAAGGATTTGGTTTTCAATTCTCTAATGCTAAAAATATAAAGCCAATATTCCAGATTACCAATGTCAATATTTCATACAAAACTCTTCAACTCCATTGCAAACACCTGTCTTTACTCAGCCCTGCCTCCCATTTCATATTTGGTATTCAGAGCTATTTAGTGCAGGAAATCACTGATTTTCAATTTTCAGTAAACATTGATTCATAGTTTCATAGAGTTTAAGGTCAGAAGGAATCATTAGATCATCTAGTCTGACCTCCTGCATATCCCAGGCCATTAACTTTCTCCGAAATATGCCTATGTTGAGTCCAAAGCATTTTAGCCCTCAGGAGACTAAACTGGTCTGTGCCACAGGCAGAGAACAGAAGAGACCTCTTGCAAGTGACCAACTGAAGCCCTGAAGCATGAGATTAGATTATAATCATTATCATAATGCCACATGTGTTATGAACATGTTGGGCAATCACATTCTTCCCAAGGCCCTTAAAGGAAGGGGATGAACAGGGCTTCAAGGCTGGATGGGATCACCCCAACTATCTAGCCTGACCCTCCCATACACAGGCTGCAGAAATTCTCCAAGAAACTGGATTAAAGGACATCTTTCAGAAAAATATCTAATCTTGTTTTAGAAACGCCAAGTGACGGTGAGTCTCCTCCCCGGTAAACTGTCCCAGTGTTTAATCACCTTCACTACTAGGAATCTGCATCTTATTTTAAGGGTGAATTTATCCAACTTCAACTTCCAGCCTTTTACTTATGTTATGCCTTTATCAGACAGGTTGAAAAGCTACTCACTATCAAATATCTTTTCCATGTGTACGTACCTATGCACAGTGATCAAGGCTCCTTCGCTTCAATAAACTGAATAAATTGAGTTCATTTAGCATCACCACATTAAAACTTGTTTTCTGGCAACCGGATCGATTTTGTGACCTGCCTTTGAACTCTTTCGAGTATTTCCACATCCTTCTCGAAGTGCAGACACTAGAAGTGGACACAGTATTCTAGCAATGGTCTTACCAATGCTGTGTATAGAGGCAAGATCACTTTACTACTTCTACATAATATTCCCCTTTTTATATATCCAAGGATTTCATTAGCCCCTTTGCCATACCATTGCACACAGCTCATGTTGAGGAGATGATCTACAATGACCTTTAAGTCCTTTTCTGAGTCACTGCTTTCAAGACAGTCTCAAATCCTGTAGATATAACCTGTGTTTTTTGTTCCCAAATGTATTACTTTGCATTTGGTTGTAATAAAATGCATTTTGTTGGACTGTGACTGTTTAGGCAGCTAATTCAGATCATACTGTAACAATAATCTGTCTTCTTCATTCTTTACTACCCCACTAGTCTTTGTGTCATTTGCAAACTTTACCAGCAAAGATTTTATATCATTGTCTAGATTGTTGATAAAAATATTAAATAGTAAGACCAAGAACCAATTTCTGGAGCCCCTATTGAAACAAGCCGCACACATTAATTTCTCCACATTAACCGCTACATTATGAGATCTATTTGTAAACCAGTTGTTAATCCATCTGACATGCGCCCCATTAATTTCATATAATGCAAGTTTTTCAATCAAAATACCATATCATATTAACTCAAATGTTTTACAGAAATACAAGACACAAGTATACCATATCAAAACAGTTACCTTTATGAAGCAGACTCGTAATCCCATGTTTAAAAAAAAAAAAAAAATGGCAACAGGTTTGTCTGATAAACCTATCTTCCATGAAACCACATTGACTGGCTTTTATTATATTTTTAGCTTCTAACTCCTTGTTGATAGAGTCCTGAATTAACCATTCCATTATTTTTACCTAGAACTGACATCAAGCTAACAGGTCTGTAATTCCCTAGGTCATCCCTTTCACCCTTTTTAAATATTGGAGCTATGTTGGCAGTCCTTCAGAATTGCACCAATTTTCCAAGATTTGTTAAAAATTAACATTTGTGGTTCAGCAAAGTCTTAACGGAACTAGCTGTAGAGTTATGTGTATCAGTTATCCAGGCCTGTTGATTTGAAAATATTTAATTTTACCAGATGTTGCCTCAGTCCTCCTTTGTTACAGATAGTATATCTTCTGCTCAAACCACAACAGCTGGGATGCATAGATACCTCTGTTTCATCCCAAATACAGAACAGAAATAGCTATTAAACATTTCTGCTTTTTGAACACAGCTATTTATAATTTTAGCATTTTCATCTAGCAATGAACCTAGGGTGGTTGGTTTTCTATTCACAATATGTATAAAAATTGCCTTCTTATTGTCTTTTGACTTATTGGCTATTGCTATTTCATTGATTTCCTTGGCTTCCCTTTTCAGTTGCCTACTTTTCTTTTTTTAAACGTGTTACTTATATCAATACCATTTACTTCCCCATCCTTTATAGGTTGATTTTTTTTTTTTTTTTTTTTTTTTTTTTTTTACACTTTATCGCTGCTTCCAACCAGAATGTCTTTTTGCTTAGCAAAAGTGGTGATGGGGAGGGGGTTTGTGTGTGTCTTTGGAAGCGTCGCTTTTTGGGCATCCCGTAAGATATCCTCAAACACTTTCCACTTTAAGTTATGTTCCCATTCAATTATGATGACAATTGCTTTAAGCTTTGGAAAATTGGCCTTTTTTGATGTTTCAAATATACACAATACATTGTGACATACTGTAACCCAAGCAAGCACCCTGTAACCCCAATATTCATCATTCATATATGGTTGTGAAACCTCATACAAAACATGCCATGCAAGATACCATATGAAAGGTCATGATCTGCTGAAACTCATTGATTCATCACCACACAATGGGATTACCCAACTCTGGGACTCAGCAAAGCCCACCAGGCCATGTGTGGACTAGTATTTTCCAGGCACATGGACTGAGGGTCTAAAATAAAGGACAGTGGCATCATGAAATTAGCTTTCCTTCCCCCACCTACACTAAAGGCAACAAGAACACTGGGAAGACAAAGACTTGAACTGAGGAGACTGGTGCCAGGCTGAAAAGGAACACCTGCATAATAAGGACTGTAACTTACCTGCAACATCCAGAGGGGTGAGAGAAACTGCTTGATCCAAATATTGCTTGTCTAAAAAGGTTTAGGATTTAGACTGCATGTTTGCCTTTTATTTTCTTTAGTAACTATCTTTGACTTTTATGCTTACCACTTATAATCACTTAAAATCTATCTTTCTGTAATTATCTTAACCAGTGAGTTTGTCTGAAGTGCTTGGGGAATCTACTCAGGTTACAAAGGCTGGTGCATGTCCACTTTCCTTTGATGAAGTGGTGAACTAGTTAATAAGCTTGCACTGGTCAAGAGAAGGACTTGAGCTGTGCAAGACAGTATATTGCTGGGGTGCAAGGCTGGGGGCTTGCTGGTGTTTTAGTGTGTATAGTTCATGAGAGTATTTATTCAATTTAGCTGGGTGTGCCTTGCATGCTGGTAGCTGAGTGATAACAGCTGTTGGAGGGGTTAGATGCTTGTCACTGGCAAAGCACTGTAAGAGACAGCCCAGGCTGGAGAGATGGCTGTTCCCCTTTTACTCTCCATCCTGGGCTGGAGGTCCTGTCACATACATGTTGGTGACATCATTAATCATGAAATAAGTTAATGTCAAGTGATATCAAATGGGCATATTTGAACTAAATAGATGCAACATATCTTAATGCATGAGAAAAAACAGGTCCATTAAGCAAAGTCTCCAATTAAGCAAATTGATATCAAGAGAGCTTCTCAGTGTTGGGTGTAATTGGGATGAGAGCCTGCCATTTCCAGCAACACTTGTCAGATATCAATTCAAACTTTAAAAAAAGCAGAAAATTAGCAAAAATACTTTTTTTAACACTATCATTCATTAAGCCGTTTTCATTCCTCTATTTCAAACCAAAGTATAAATATCTAAACATATGAGCATGTATCTTAATGGATATACCATAAATGTGCATCAGACTTTGCACTGTAGAAGTAAAACAATATTACAGAATATGTCAAAAGGGGATAAACAAGCAACATAGCATCTGAATTATGTTAAAAATAATGGGAACTGGCATAACCAGGTCAAGGGGCAACCATGTAAAATAACAGAGCATACAGCACCAAGAATTGGCACTAAAGCTACTTAATGGAGCATGTAGATACTGTATGGGAATGGGGTTATGATCCCTCTAGGTCCTTCACTCTTTATCGCCAATCTTCTCACTTCCACTATATATCGAAATAATTAGGGGAGTCAGATAGGTTGATAAAAGTTCCAGATATCCTCTAAATAAGATATAAACACTGGATAAAAAGAGTGATAGAGGTTAAAGATATCATAATGCCATAACTCCAGTTTTATATGCCACTTCCTTGTTGTTCCTTTAACAATATATAGTAGGAAGATTTCAGTAAAATGTTTGAAGTTATAGCATAGAACTTTTTTATGCCCAGGCAAGACAGTGACTACAAGGCAAATTTTCAGAGTGTTGAATGGAAGGGTTAAGTGGTGTAATTTTCATTAACATTCACTTATTGGGTCTTCAGAAATTTCTAAACCTCTTGGAGTAGTTTGGGGTAAGTGTTTAGTTCAGTGCACAATGATTTATCAATACATCCCCTACCAAAGTGAAAATGATCCTATTGTGTGCAACAGCAACTTTCATGGGTGTTTCTCAGAAAATGTGTTTATGACTTTGATATTCATTCCTCACTGGCAGACAATTTAATCTTTTCCCTTTGTGGTTCATAGGTCAGTCTTACTAAGTACAAATATATACTTCTTTCTCATTCACAGAGTGCTTTGGGATCCTTGGATGGAAGCTGCTACTATAAGTGCATAGAACAGGGGTTCTCAAACTGGGGGTCGGGGCCCCTCAGGGGTTCACAAGGTTATTACATGAGGGGTTGTGAGCTATCAGCCTCCACCCCAAACCCTGCTTTTCCTCCAGCATTTATAATGGTGTTAAATATATAAAAAATGTGTTTTTAATTTATAAGGGGGGGTCGCACTCAGAGGCTTACTATGTTAAAGGGGGTCACCAGTACAAAAGTTTGCGAACCACTGGCATAGTATTTGTTGTTGTTATACTATGTTGTAACAATCAGACTAGGGTGAATGTGTACTACTGGGTTACCTGGATGAAATCAGAAATGGTCAAATGTGCATCTGTCACATTATTGATTTGAACTGGGACCATATAGAACATGGTTGCAACCAAGGTCCTGTAGTGGCACCAAATCTTGTATAAAGGGGGTCAAATGAGGTGTCTAAGATAAGGTTATGGTTTACTGGTTATGATTATGCTGTCTATATGTGTGTATCAATTTTGTAGTTGATGTTATGAATATTGGCTCTATACTGTCTGTATTTCAAACTTATGCTTGCTTCTGCGGGACATCCCAGACAAGTTGGTGTTAGCTCTGCCTAGCCTGCTTGATGGCCCATTAAGGACCATCAGCTATACAACTGACCCATTGAGAGAAGGCAGATACGCCTTGTAACTCAGCAAAGTATGCAGGAACTTGCCCATGTGACTCCAGACTCCATTTTGCTATAATTTTCCACAGTAAGAACAAAGAGGTGTTCTTACACCTGGAAAAGACTATAAAAGGCTGATGTCTCATCTCCATCTTGTCTTCAATCCTGCTTCTTACCTCTGGAGGGACTTTGCTACAAACTGAAGCTTTGAACAAAGAACTGAATGACCCATCCCAGCTGTGGATGTACTCCAGAGACTTGATTTAAACCTGCAGTTTATTTCATCACTGCTACAAGCTTGAACCAAGAACTTTGCCATTACTGTATGTAATTGATTCCATTTAACCAATTCTGGCTTTCATCCGTATATTTTTCCTTTTATGAATAAACCTTTAGATTTTAGATTCTAAAGGATGGCAACAGCGTGATTTGTGGGTAAGATTTGATTTGTATATTGACCTGGGTCTGGGGCTTGATTCTTTGGGATCGAGAGAACCTTTTTTCTTTTACTGGGGTATTGGTTTTCATAACCATTTGTCCCCATAACGAGTGGCACTGGTGGTGATACTGGGAAACTGGAGTGTCTAAGGGAATTGCTTGTGTGACTTGTGGTTAGACCAAAGTCCTCTTTGTCTGGCTGGTTTGGTTTGCCTTAGTGGTGGAAAACCCCCAGCTTTGGGCTGTAACTGCCCTGTTTTAAGCAGTTAGTCCTGAATTGGCACTCTCAGTTGGGTCCCGCCAGAACCAGCATCATTACAGCATCATAAACCCATATCACTATCAGGTATCAGAAATCTTCTCTTGTTCAAGTGATAGGGTCTTTGCATTTGGAGGAAGATTTGAAAACTATTCTGCTGCTGTGAAGATGCAGGTGAGCAGCACTGTGACAACTGTAGGCCTACCTGGCCAGAGGTTTATTACATCAAAGTTTCTCAAGTTGTGTTACATGGAACATTTGTTATTGGTCTTCGGAGCATTTACCTGTCATATAATGCTGGATGCTCCTCCTTATTTCCAGCTGTTAATTGTACTGAGTCAGCTAACACTCCTTTAAATATTGTCCCACTGTTACTGTTCCATGTAACCAATTTCCATGTAACCAGTTATCAGAAAGGATGCTAGATGATTATAAATAGGAAGGCAGGTGACCCACAAGACAATCTCTGTATTAAAATATGACACACACTATGGATATTTCGAGACCATTTGGTGTTACCATTCCTTTTAATTGCATTGTATGTTTATAACATGAAAATGAGTGTCTGGATCCCTTGATTGCAAATTGGTTATTGATACACTGCCCAAAAAACAGTGCTGGACGTCACAGAACAAATTCAAAGCCAGGGTCGCTGCCCTGAGGACGTTTCAGCCTAATTAACTTGGAACGAATGTCCGGGAGAGCTTGTTTGTTACTGCTGAGATTGAACGGCACCTGCTGGCTCATTTCATGCTCAGACTAGAGCCGAGGACGCTCCCGCAGCGGCCTGTACTAGCGAAGGCCCCCCAGCTGTCAGTGCCAGGACACCTCTGGCCTTGGGGCATGTCGCATCTGAGCCGCCCCACCGCCCGAGACCCCGGCCTGCGACAGAGCTGGGGCCCTGGGGATCCACGTCCATCCACCGCTCCCCGGGGCCACTAGCGCTCTAGCCCCGTTATGACCAAGGCGGGGCTGAGCCGCTCAATGCGCCCCCGGTTTGGGATAAGCTCAGCGCTGGGGCTCCCGCTCCGTCCCCCCTGTGGGGCTGCCTGGAGCCGCATTTGCCTGCCCTCGGGCCGGACCCTTTGGTCTCCCCGGGCTGGCGTCTCGTTGCCCTGTAGCAGGGCGAAGGGCCCCAGCAGCCTGGAGCCCCAGCCCAGTGGGCGGGCCGGGAGGCAGGGCCAGCCGGCTGGCTCCGCGCAGCTGCTCGGGCCGGGCGCAGGCGCAGCAGCCTGTTCCCCTTCGGGAAGCGGGTTCCGACCCGCAACGCTCCGTCAATGAGCTGCGAGGTGCGTAGCCTGCAGCCGGGCCGGCGGGTGTTTACACGGCACCGGGACGGGGCAGGGATAGCGGGCTGCTCCGGGGCAGGGCGGTCAGCCGGCAACGTGCCGCTCCGCCCGGCGGGGCTCGCTCCCTGCTCCCCTAGGGAGAGCCGGCAATAGCCGCTCTGCAGTGCCCCGGGCAGCCCCTTCGCTCAGGGCGTGCTGGTGATTGCTGGACTCGGCGCTCGGGCGGCTGCAGGGGGATCGGGTGACCACGGGACACCTGGTAATCGGCCTCCCCCGACACTCCCCATTTATTCTGTTGCGGGAGTCACAAGAACACTGGCCACCTCCTTAAGGGCCCCCAATTTAGTAAGCAGTTGCAGCCGGGCCTAATTAATCATGTACGGGCTTGGGGAGCGTGGGCTGCAGTCACTGTCATGAGCTGTCCTGGTTATCGTGCCTAAAACGAGATCAGGCATTAACGCGAAGAAGTAAAACGAAAGTGGAGAACCACGGACTCGCATGTGATTTTTTTAAAAAAAATCGTAACGCTTAATCCAGCATTCTTCCTTGGATGATGTTGATGGGTCTGGGGCCCATTTCCTGCGCTATAAATACCCATTGAGGAGACAGGAGATGAATGGTGTGTAATCTGAATGGCGATTTGTCTTTCAACAGGTTGTTGCGCTGTACTTTGCCAGGAGCGCTGAATTGGCAGGTGTTCGCTCTGAGATTATTTCTGTACCGCAACAATTAACCTCTCTACAGCTGTGGGAAGAAATTGTTAAAAGGCATCCAAGGTAGTTTTAGACTAGAGCATACCTCTGGTGCACCTCAAGTTTGGGGTTTTGTAAACTGTTAACGGAGTTACAAATGTAATATAGTTGAATTAAATGTATGTCATTTTTTCAGTATAATAAAAGTAGCAAAATCTGTTCTGCATTTTGCTACTTGGGATCTTATTTGTGAGCATGTAGTTCTACAAATATGTTCAAAAGAGTGAATATTTCACTGATTTTTGCATTAAACTGGCTGGCATTAGTAGCAGCAGCTAAGCTTGCAACTGAAAGGCTGTAATGAAATATTAGAGAGGGTCTTGCCTAAAATCAAACAAAATTGGGTTTTGCGGTAGCAGTAGCAAGTACAGGTCTGTCGCATCTTACGCACATTTAACATGTGCGATTTCAGGCTTTACGCGGTTGGCGAAAAAAAAAAAAAAAAGGAAAAAGAACAACAAATTTAATACTGTACTTGTAGTGGGATGATTCTGCCCGCCATTCAACTCAATGTAATTTTGACTATATGCAGTTTTCGCTTTACGTGCTAACCGTGAAACGGAACCCCCGCGTAAGATGAGACAGGCCTGTAATCAAACTGGAGTGTATTTTACCATATCGCCTAATACTGGATTGATTACTAAAACCTATGGACTTTGATCATTTTGTGGCCTGTAGTTTGCAAGTTTTATTCTCCCTATGAAAAGCAAATCAAATTATGTTTTACAGTAGCAAATTGTGCAAAGCTCTTGAAGATGTTACATACCCTGACTTGGCTGGAAAATGAAATTGTGTCTTACCTTTCTGTCAGTAGTCACCGCTGGCTTCTAACCAGATCACTAACACATTGACAGTCTTACTTGCCCAGTTGGCACATCTACTTGCATCTGGGCAATAGTATTTTCCCCCGTCTGTGCTATACGCTGTAAGCGCAAAGTACAATTCCTTTATTATGATTGATTTTACCTTTTCTAAATAAAGCTTCACCACTCTTTTCTACTGGACACATGGTATCTTCCTATCCACTGTATATAATTTATTTTTTATTTTGCTTGAAATAACCAGCTCAATTCCTATCTTTAGAAATTTTATTGGTTTGGTTCACCACTCACCCTTGCCCATGCCCATGAAAAGATAATCACCAAGTCCAAGGGCATACTGTTGTTTGTTGTGATTAAAAAAATAGTACAAATGCAGATGTGTAAGTCGTAATCTTACTACTTCAGCTTCCCTGAGCTATGCACCAGTCAATTCTTCACATTTAACTATGAGAATTCATGCAAACACTTTACTTAAATGTATTTATGCTACTGCTAATCCTTCTCAGACTTGCTGCCATTCAGGATCAAGTGGTTTTCGCTGTTCGCCAGGAATACGTGCTTCTTGGTGATCAGCTTCTGGTCCTGCAGTCAGGTGACGAGGTTGCCATTATCCCACCTATCAGCGGGGGCTAACTCCAGGCAAACACGCTTAGGTATGTATAGCTTCTTTTTGTAAATGGCCTATGTGGGTTGATCGTGCATTGAAACATTGCTGGAATTCTTTTTTTAATTTTCCTCTCTGTTTAGGGTCTAGTGATTTGTGGATGACTTTCCCCTTCTGCTAGTACTCTCTGAGAAGGTGTAACACGCATCCCCTGCAGTAGACAGCCATGATGCTGATACTGAGGTGTAAGTTGGTGCAGGAATAAATGATTAACATATTTGCAACAGATTGGAAAAAGCTTTCAAAATACTTTGGGCTAGATTCACACAGGGGCTTGGTTGCCTAGACAAATCACTGGGATTCACAAAGCCTGAGTTAGGCACTCAGGCTTCCTGGGCAATGAGTGGCAGGAGCTAAGCACGTAAGAGTGGGATTCACAAAAGCCAGCACACTAGGTAAGGAGTGGCATAAACTAGCCAATAGGAGATGCCAAGGAAAAGGATGTGTCCTAAGCCCGACCCCTCTCAAGGAGTTGAGTGCCTCCTTCTGCTTTGGATTCTCAGCTGTGAACCCTCTTTCAGAGTTAGGTACCAAAGGTGAAGGAGCATCTCTCTCACAACTTTTGGCCCAGCAGTCGGGGTACATCCCTGGGATGTGGAAGACCCCGGGTTCAAGTTGCCCCTTTGCCTGAGAGGGAAGAAGGGATTTGAACAGGGATCTGCTACCTCTCAGACTATGGGAAGTTTTTGATGTGGGTCTCCCTCAGTCTTTCGTGTTCGTATATCATTGGAGCGGGAGGACTGGATCCTGTGTCCACTATATCCTGGGTGAGTGCTCTAATCACCAGGCTGTAGAGTCATTCACATGCTCTTGTACTCTGTCTCTCTGGCCCACCGACTAACTCATTATTTATCCACAGTGGAACAGCTTTAATGGGAGAGACTAAGGGAGGCCCATGTCAGACTATCCCATAGCCTAGTAGCTACAGCACTCACTGGAGAGGTGACAGATTCCTCTTCAAATCCCTTTTTCCCTCAGGCGGTGGGACTCCTACATCCTAGGTGAGTACCCTAATCACTGGGCCACAAGTTAGGAGGGTGGTCCAGCCCCCCCACCCCCACCCCCACTTTGTGTGGTGTTAGCCATGGTCTGAGCACTATGGGATTGGCCCCACAAGTGAGTTAGGAGGAGGAATGCCTATCTTCCATTGCTTTGTGCATCACACTGGGGCTTAGGTGCCCAGCTACCTAGTGTGAGACAATAGTGTGCATGCTCAGAAGCCGAAAAATAGGCTCCCTGGAAACTTTCAATGCAAAAACTTAGGTGCTAGGTTGAGTGCCTGTGGAGTTTGATAGCAGCTAAGCAGGGGTTTTATGAAGACCAGTGGTGCCTAAGTCCCTTTGATAATGTCCTTTAAGTTGTATTTTTTAAAGATATTTTTGTGCTTTTATAGTTGTTTGCTTTCAGTTGAGGTGCTAATCCTCATGGTTGGCTAATATCACAATAAAAAGAAACCTTTTTTCACTTTGACTTTTTAAAATTAAGATGCTAGAGAGATGATTTAAAGCAATTTTGAAATATAAAATTATCCTGTTTCTCTTTTGCTAAAAGAAGATCTCTCCTTTCAGATAGTCTCAGTGAATGAAATACTCACTGTCTCAAGAACTATAAATCGGGATAACTCCACTGATTTATGCTGGTGCAACTGAGAGCAGAATTTAGCTCACTGCTGTTAAACGAGCTCCTCCTCATGCTTCCCAGATTAAGTGACATCTCTTGTTCCCATAGAAAGTGGAGGTGTCCCTTTCTGGCTGGTTGCTGCTCTATCAATGAGCCCTGGCTGAAAGAATGCTTTTAAACTGCCCCTGGAGCAGTTTTTTTTATCATAATAAGGTTCCCTGCCTTCTTCTAACTCCAGACAGTTTATAATTTGACATTCTTACTAGAACCAGTCACACAGTAGGACATGCTAGCACAAGGGTCTCTGTTAGCTGATCCCACTGCAGACTAGGTCCTAGAATTGGTATATTAAAACAAACTGAGCCCCTGTACCTCCAGAAATTGCCAACAAGAAGTGCAATTAGTGTTCTCCCAGCAAAGGGGCTAAGAACTAATTCTGCATGGGGACTGACCTACTTTTTCATTTCTGCTGGTGAGCCCTACAGCTGAGGCATGTTAGTGGGTGCCATACATTTGCTGGATAAATTCAGGCCTCACGGCTGTTTAAAAAGCAGCTTCCAAATGGCCAATGTAACCAGAAAAGTAACTTATTAAATCTTTGAGTTCTGTAGCTTTCTGTTTCCTTCCAGAGAAGCCATGAATGAAAATAAAGATGAGTCCAAAGATTTCATCAAACTGAACTATGAAAAACTCTCTACAGATGAAGTGTCAGAGCTGGTGATTTCTCCATGCTGTGGGGCTGTGTCCCTGTTCATAGGTGAGTTTAATGCTCCTAAAATAAATCCCTGGATGTGTATATCCATCAGTAAGTAGAGCACGGGTCACCTCATAAGTTCAACCTCATGCTTCTGAGACTACTTAAAAAATAAGTCTCTGGGACAAACCAATAATATTTAGCAAATTATGTATTAATCATTTTGAGCAAGATCATGGCCAGCCCTCATGCAATAGGGAATGAGGTCCTAAGGAGCCTCCTTGCTGGTGTGGTCAGCCTAGAATTGCAGCCCCTATATTGGGGAGCACAGGGACTGCTAGTTTCTCCCCCGGAGCAACTTACACAAAAGGAGATGGGGAGTAGATAGAACTATGGTTCTGTCAACCCCATGTGCTGACCACCAGGGCTGTCCCTCCACCACCCTCCAGTGTAGGGCTGGGGTTAAATGTCACAGTATAGCCCATATGCAACTTACCTCTTCATAAAATAGTATCTGAAGAGATGAGACTTAATTTTAGCCTTGAGGTTAGTATATCAGGACCTACATTTTCAGAACCCTTTGTGCTCAGAAGTGAGTACCATTGTGTGCCTAAATTCCATACAATTATTCATGTCGTATGAGCAACTGCAGTGACAACAGGCACAACTTTCTAAACATATAGGGCCAGATCTGTGCTAGTGAAGATGTTGCCATCTTGGACATTGGTAACTCCAGCATGTAAAATCTGTGGGTTAAATTCTGTCCTTTTTATACGTTAAGAATTGCTAACGTACTTAAAAAACAATCACTTCCAGCTCATTGCAGTGAGCTGGTTGAACCTTTTTCAGAATAAGAAATATGTAGTTTGACATTCTTAGATCGTATGCTCTTTGGGGCAGGGAGTATATTTTTGTTCTAGCACAATGGGGTCCTGACCCAGGACTGGAGCTCCCAATAGAAATAAATAACTTATTTGTTTTTAGTAATTCATTTATTTTTAGGTACTACAAGGAATAACTTTGAAGGGAAAAAGGTGATTCACTTAGAATATGAAGCATACTCACCAATGGCAGAAGCTGAAATAAAGAAAATCTGTAGAGATGTCAGACAGAAATGGCCTTCAGTCAAACATATAGCAGTGCACCATAGACTTGGGTATGTATGACCAAGATGTATCTAACTAAATCTGAATTAAATGTCAGTATGCTTGTAATTGCATATGGTGTGGGCAGGAACCTGCATATTCTCTGCTGCGAAACCTGCCACTGAATCCACCCCTTGCTGCAAAATTGTGCTGCAGTGCCTGGTCATTTTAAAAAATCAGTTTCCATCTCTGAGTTGCCAAAGAAACTTTCAAAACCTGAACCACGTACAAACCAGTGCGGTGATGGATGCCTGAGGCTGCACATAGCCTGAAACACAGTGAAAATAAAACTAAGATTTAACTGAAGCTGCCATAGTGTTTCCAGTCTCTTGCCCTGGGGTACCACAGAATCCAAGCCCTTCACTACAGAAGTTAAGTCAAGTTTACCAGAGTATACAAGGTCTAGAATTCAGTCCTACCCTGGAATATCTTTGAAATAGGCATTGCCAGTCATGCTGGCTAGGAGATCAAGGGTTTTTCCCATGACTTGACAATTACCCTTTTCTTGAGGTTTAAAATGCAGATCCATTGGAAAGTAATGGCGCATGAATCTTACCAGGTCCATCCTGTACTGGGATCTCCTGGAATCAGTGAAATCGGTGGGTAGATGCAGGTTTTGGTGCTAGTGGAGCCTGATTCGGGATCAGGGTCTAATTTGAGCACATCACAAATGGCTGCCTCCCCACCTCTCAGCAAAGATAACCTAGCATTACTGAACAGTGGTAATGTGAGACTTCACTTCTTTTTACAAAATGTATTACACTAGATGAAAAATATCCTCATAATTTGAAACTAAAAATCTTTACAAACTCAGTATGGATGCAGAACCGTGCTATTAGCGGGCCAAACTGCACTGCCAGGTTCACATGTGCAGCCTGTCAGTGATTATGCAGGTACACAGAGGCTAGAACTGGCCCTTACTGATTGATACTTGTTCACTGGTAAAACTCAGTCCCTTGCAATGGGTTTCACAAACATTTTTGCAAGTTAGCAAAGTTCTGCTCTATGCTGTATTGTCTAAAACAATTTTCCTATCTAATCCTATAAACCTGTTTTAAAAAGAAAAATTGAGGAAATACGTTTGTAAAAAACGTAGGATTTGAACATCGGTTTTGTGTTTTTTAGAGTGTAAGCTGTTTGGGACAAGGATGCTCATTTACTTTGTGTTGTGTACAGTGTCTTGGAAGAATGGAGCCCAGCCATCGTTGAGGACTTTAGATGCTAATGCACTGTAAATGTTACGTCCAGTGTCCTATTCCTGTCTTTCCCTAGTTTAGTTCCAGTAACAGAAGCAAGTGTGATTGTAGCAGTCTCCTCTCCACACCGAGTGGCATCTCTGGAGGCTGTGCAATACTGCATCAACACTTTGAAAGCAACTGTTCCAATTTGGAAAAAGGTGAATTTAAGTATTGCACTTTACAAAAAGTGCCAACCTTCATCTTCACCATGCTCTCTGTCTCTGGAGTCCGATAGTTGTATAAGCAGTTAAAACCATCAGCTGTCCACTTCTGTGATTTATATTGCAGAGGGATGTCAGTGACTGTGGCTATGGTCTGAGAAAGGATGATCAGTGCTTTGGGACAGGACTGGTTCTGGGTTCCAAATGTTCAGTTCTGAGGACTTGGCCCTTGATTGTCAGCTTCCAGTATTTTGGGTGTTAGTCATTTTTTTAGCATCTCTGATTTATGAACAAATTAAATATCCTCCTTTCTAAAATAAAGGCTCAGTAGTTTAATATAGAATAATGTAAAAGGCAAGTGCATTAAAACTTGATCATCATGAGCACTATGTTTGCTGCAGCTTATGCTTTCATTCATGAGCTCTGTGTAGGTGGACCCTGCACAGAGCCCTACTAATTTCAGTGGGGATCTGCATAGGCTTGGTGTGTCCCTCCATGGAAATTATTGCAGAATCAGGGCCTGACACTGTATGCATCTGAAGACAGTGTCTTCTTTTTCTGTGTGTCTGCCAAACACTATGCAAATTGTTTGTACTGTATAACTAATAGCAGATTAGCTGTTGAATTTTTGTGCACTGGTTGTATTTGTATGTAGCAGACTCCTGAAGCACTTCCCATTTTTTGTTTTTGTTTGCAGGAGATTTATGAGGAGGAATATTCTTGGAAAGAAAACAAGGAATGCTTTTGGGCAGATGTGGAAAAATAACTCCACCTCCAAAGTCACTCTACTGTGCATGCAGATCGGCCTTTAGTTGTAGATACTTTACAGCAGTGGTGGGTAACCTGCGGCCCATCAGGGTAATCAGCTGGCAGGCCGCGAGACAGTGTTTACATTGACCATCCGCAGGTGGGAAGCGGGAAACAGTGGCCAGCATGTCCCTGTAGCCCGTTCTGCTTCCCGCAGCTCCCATTGGCCGGGAACAGCGAACCATGGCCACTGGGAGCTGTGGGCAGCCATGCCTGCGGACGGTCAATGTAAACACGGTCTTGCGGCCTGCCAGCAGATTACTCTGACGGGCCGCAGGTTGCCCACCACTGCTCTACAGTAAATCTAACTAGTAACAGCATATGCATTATAACAAACACTTGAGTCTAAGACAGAATGAAATACAGACAGTAATTAGATTAAGTTCACAAATAACTTTCGTTTTGTAAAATCACCCAGCTGTGGTTTTTTAAATAGCTAGACAGTTTTTTAAAACCATTTCCCCAAAAATTCTTATCGAAAGGAATCTAGTTTTATATACTATATGCTGCTTTAATACCTTTATTCTGGCACCTTGTGTGTTCACTGCCAGCACTAGAGAGCACAACATGACAATCAGGTTTGTGGTTTTTTTAATCTTAAAAATACCCTTTGTTAGTTTTATATGACTGCAAAGTCAACATACCGGCTTTTAGATAGTTTGACACTTTTAATTTGATTAAATGTTTTTGGTACAAGCAGAGAAAAAATATAAATTATCCCCAGAGTTACTAATGGTTACTTCCCAGTAAGCTTTGTTTCATAAAAATATTTTTACTGTGTAGTTGATAGTACAGGTCCATCACATTAAGGAAATTTAAAGCTCTTTATTTGAAGTGAGATCTTAGACAACTAATTTGCATTAGCAATAAAACACAAACTTAACTGAACTTTAATAGATGTATAGAGGTGACTAGTTTTGAAGCAGCTTTTGCAGCTGTCTTATTCTGTGTGTTTAAAAAAGCCAATAGTTGTTACAAATTAAAAGTGTTAAGTCTCTGACTTGAATTTACAAATGCAAGAATATTTAGAGTTAGGAATAAAATTTCTCATCTTCACTCATTGTTAAAAGGACATTGTCGTCTTGAAACAAAGTCAATTAAAAAAATTCAGTAGATTTAACAGGAGGAACTAATTAGTTAATGGGGCTACTCACATAAGTAAGGTTACTCACATATACAAATATTATCAATTTGCAGTGTAGTTTTGTATTGTAGAGGTCTCAACTGAGATCAGAGCCCCATTGTGCTCAGCCCTTAGAAACCTAGTGATAGCTTTTGCCCCAGAGAATTTATAATCTTAAATAGACAGAACAGAGAAGGTGTGGGAAGGGAAAGAAGCACAGGGGTGTAGTGACTTGTCCAAGATTACACAACAGGCCATTACACAACACTTGGGCCCTACTTGTTTCACTATTTCCTCAGTAGCATTGTCAACTGCACAAAGCAAAAACAGAAAAAGACAGTTCTCTCTCTAATCTTTCAGTCACAGTAATCTTTGGTATTAGTTTCAACCAGAATAAGTTTTAAAACAAAATCAAAACCCAAAACTTAGAACACAAGTGTGATTAAACTGGGTTCTTGTACTGTTTTTGGTGTACTTCCTACTGATGGCAGGGGACATCCCTGGGAAGAAGAGAAGCCGCTCTTTGCATGTATGCATCTATTATGGGTGTCTGATGTGTCTTCTATGTCACTTTGGCTCTTATATTTAGGTAGGGGAGAGTAAGTTATAGACTGAATTTTCCTTGTTTGGAATGTGCGAGTGAAGAACTATGCTATTTGGATGTGGCTTTGCTGTATGGATTGTTCAGTGCTATTAGCTCCATGAATAAAGATAATTTCTACGGAGATCAATATTTGGTTTTTTTTTTAAGTGCAATTATTATACCCAGTGTTTCAAATTCTTGGCAGTAGTGGCTCCACCTGAATCTGTTTCCAGGGAGAGGCCCCAATTCTGGGATCAAGCAAAAAATGGGTATTACTTACAAAGAGAGGTATAGGACTAACATGCCGTATCAGTGGTAGTCTATGAACCAGGCAGAACCAGTGTAGTGCTTATATGCTAGAATTAAAACAGAAAATGACATTGCAAAGTTATACCATATCTGGTTCAGAGGCATCTTATGGAATCTATGGATTTCACTGGTGCTTCTGTAACTTATCTGATGGAAGGAGAATAGAGTAATCACTCACATATCCCCATCATATAAGCAGAGAGAAGATTTCAGATCAAGGGGAATACTACTTCCCTCCCAGTAACCAGGCATAAGAAAGGGGAGGCATGTTGTGTTAAACTGCTAAGATCACACCATCAGTTTTTGTTTCTGTCCTTCAAGGCACAAGCATCACTTAATGTAAGCACTGGTTTAGAACAATAAGTCTTAATTTGGAAATGTGTAATTTGGGGTTCTTCAACTGGATTATAAAATAGAAATGGATAAGTTCCAAGAAAGCTTATACACATGTATTTAAAGGTTATGGGAGTTACTGGAAGTTATAGTAGAGACAGGATGTTAAGATACTTAACACATTCAAACAACTTCTGAAGACCATTAAGAACTGATTGATCCTGCCTTTGCCTCTATCCTATAATATGACAAAGGTACACCCAGCTAAACCATTACAACTAGCATTAACTAGCGGAAATACTGTTTTATGTAACAAATCAACAGCATTGGACATTAGGGTGATGTGCTATAAAGATGTGCTAGAAACCTGGGCAATTTATTGCTGCAGGAGATCAGCAAGAGAAATTCTGGGCCTGAACAATGTAAGTAGCTGCAACCATTAGTGCTCATTAAGATAATCAGATCTCCTGTTGCAATATGTAACAACCCCTTGTAGTCATCAAGAAAAAAAAAATCTTTAACCCAGGCATTGTACCTAACCTATACTTTTTTGTATGCCTGTGATAGTATGCTGGTGAGATGGCTTTTCTACAGGAAAGTGCAAGGGCACAGAGAACAACTTGTGGAACACGGGCAGTTGACCTGTGGAGGCAGGAAACTATCATAGTATGGAAGCAAAGAATGGATTTGATGGCAGAACCCCTTAGAGAAAATAATTCTCACTTCTCGACTTGCAGTATTTGAGAGTAACTTGTGCTGTGACTGGATGATCGCTTATAGCTTAATATTTGAGCAACTTTTTAATGTTGCTCTGGCCCTCATAGTATTTAATTGTTATGTTTTCAAAAGTGGTTTAGGTTGATTTTTAACCATCAATTAAATGCTGGGAGATCATTACAAAGTAATGGATGGTGCAGGAATGTGGATCAAGATCTATCCAGTAGATGTCAGTAGAGACAGCTGCAGGTGGTAGTGTTATAGGGGCATTCACCTTCCCTGAATTCAATATGTGTTGTGAAGTAGAATATAGATGCTCAGTTCTAGTTGGCTAAAGAGATACGGCCAACTTTAAATTATTTTAAAGAGTTAAAAGTACTACCTCTTTCCTGTTGCTATCCTACCAGTTTTTGTGGTGTTATATACATATTTACCTACTTTTTGAATCTGCCCTCAATTTCTCTTGTTGTGTGAAAGCCCCCCACAGAGGATAGTAGTGAAACTGATGACATACAAATTGTTGTCAAATGCATATATTAAAAACCTGAAAAAATTGAGGCTTTATTCTAAACCCTTTTAATAATAGTAATCGTAGGGGGTTGCTTATGCCAATGGTAGATTTAAAAAATTACAGAAATGACTTTTAAATTTATTGATGTACTTTTTAAATATTTTGAACCCAGTTTTGTAAAGATTGTCAGCCTGATACTAGCAGGTAGGGGTGTGTGTGTGTGTATATATAGAGCATCACATGCAATTTGACAGAAGTTTTGATTTGAATGTACACATCAAACAGTGCTGCCTTTTATTTTTGTTATTAAACAAACAAAAACAAACTCCAGTACATTAGGTGCTATGGCATTCTGTACTAAAGTGCAAAATATACATACAGTAGAGGGCAGAAATGTCACCCGAGAAGATTTTAAATCTTAACTGCATTTCTCAGTGAGAACATCATTTTATATTCATTATGTTTAAAAGGTAATGAAATGAGGAAATTGTTAGCCTGATAAAAAGTAAACAACATATGTAGTATTTAGTGATGTTTGATCTTATTTACCTTTATTTTCATACGTTGCTCTTTCAAGTGCAAAACTGGGCTGTAATACAAAGTAGATGAGTGGAGGGTCTGAGGATCACTCAAAACTCACTGCCAACTTGGAGGGGGAAGACAACAAACTGCTCCAAGATGGGAGGGCAAATGAGTTGTGAAGTTGTAATTTTAGAAGGGGGAGATCATGTGGGAACTAGCTACATTGATATAGCTGCACCGGTGCAATCCCCTAGTGTAGATGTGCTGCATCAGTGTGAACTGTGACTAACACCAGTGCAGCTGAGCTTAGCAGTGTTGCTGCACCAGTGGCTAAAACCTGTAAGGCCTGAGGAGGCACAGCCTCTTAGTATCCTCAACACCTGGCTGTCAGCACCTTGCAATAGCATAACCTTAGGATTCTGCTACTGTAGCAAAGACAAATGTTGCTGCATTTTATATAGTGGCTTTTAGTAAAGCTTTTCACTCTTCAAAGCCCTGCTTTTATTACTTATTCTGTATTCAGATTTGTAACAAAAAATTAGTATTTATCATTTGTACTATAGTAGTGCCTAGGGGCTCTAGGGCCTCATTATGCCCATCAATGCACAAGCACATAACAGATGGTCTCTGCCCCAAAGAGTTTACAATCTAGTTCTGAGTCCTCAATCTGATCATTTGTATTAAATCTCTATCTCACATTCCCCATTGGCAGTGTCCACTCTCCTATGAAACTAATTTTTGAGATTTACAAAGGACTTTACTCATATCGTCTAAACCTCAGCCAATCTAATTTGGATCTCGCACCAGTTTTACACTATGTAACTCTTTTGATTTCACTGGAGTTACTCCTGACTTCTGCTGTTGCAAGCAAGATTAGAATCAAAGCCCAGCACCGCAAAATAACACGGAGATAAAACAACATCTTTACAAGGTTTTAAAAACGTAAACCCCCAAACCGTTATACACAGTACAAAATATACATCACATTTCCAGCATTATTTCTGAGGCTATGCCTACCCGAAAGTGCAATAAAATTACTCTTTACAAAATGGAATTAACTATTTAAGTAATAAAAAATACACATACCAAAAAAAAAACAACAAAACCCCCAAACCAAACACAAAAGAAACAAATCCACCAAACTAGTAACATTAAATGGCTAAGTGACAGATGCAAAACCCTACTTATGCTCTGCTTTCCTTGTAGTTTGAGAACAGTACCTCTTCCAGATTAGGTAAAAAATCCTAACACCTGGGACAATGAAAAACCCAGTCAAGGCAAGTGAATGTAATCACTCACCTAAAACCCTGGATGTAATACACTCCTCTGCACATTCAACTTGTGACTGACAATAAAAACTGGCTGCCTGCCTGGGTTCCATTACATGCACCACCAAAAGGCACAAGAAATGAAAGATTTTACCATCCACTGCATTGTTAAATTCCTCTCCTTGCTTTGAATGCACAAGATTAATTATGTATGAGGCTTTTGCAAGTACAGTATGGGTGCAAATTTTTTTTTTCAAGTTGTTAAAAGAGAATTGAGGCAGGAGACCAATTTTTATCTTCAATCTTAGGTCGTATGTGCTAGTCGCTGCACCCAGGGTTTATAATTGCGAGTCAGAAGTTTGTTCTTTAAGGAATTGTTTAGAACACAACTTAATTTTTAAAAACTCAGTTTGGCCACAAACACAACTGGTGGCAAGTGTATTTATCTGTCAGACAATCGAGTTTGGGATCCATGTTGTCTTTCAACATGTCACCATAAAAAATAGAATATGAAAATATAAAAAAACTTCTAGAATAAAAACAAACACCCGATAGACTGAAAATAATTCAGCTGTTATTCCAAATGACACCTCTGCCAGCCAGGGAAGTCGATGGCTTGGCTGGCTACTGTTTACTGACTAAGAAGACTTTCGGTAAAAATTTTCAAAAGTGTGTAAGTGATTTAGGAGCCTAAGTCCAATTTTTGAAAGTGACTTGAGCCCTTAGGAGGCTAAGGGTAAAAGAGCGGTACTTTTAAAAATCTTTGCCTAAAGTCTAACTGAATGTCAAGAGGACTTAGACTCTTAAGTCTCTTTTGAAAATGGGATTTAGGTCCCTTTGAAAATTTTACACCCTTCAGATAATTGTCTTCTATCAGACACCACCTTATTTCTAATCCAAAATATGTAAAGAAAAGCATATCACAACAGATGATGTGCTTGTTGTGAGGTTAACTGCCAGTCACGAGAGCGAGGCAACTAAAAGTTCAATTATCTCAGCCCACAAGATTGGTGTGGACTCTTTCTTTAACATGGAGATTCTTAGTTTTTCAAACCTAAAATTCAAAGATTTTGTTTTAAAGCAAAGGGTATATAACATAAGGTCACTTAAATAGAAAATTGTTATGTAAATTAAACAGCGTAACATAAGGCCACCTGAATAAGCGTTCCTTTTTAACTCTTAAAACTTTTCTTTCAAAAGTACTACAGTATTTTAAATTGTACAAAATATAAGTTACTTATAAAAGTTCTGTAGCTATATAAGAACAAACAGCATGTGACAGTAGTCATGCTGCTTAATGCACCACTGAAAGGCACTCAATTAATACAACAATGAGAGTGGTACAAGCACCAATATAGAACAGATCTTCCACTGTTCTTTGTCACACTAGCTGCACATTACTTAGCTTTTCCTGTGCCCCTATAATACACCAGACACTTTCTTTCACTTCTGCCTTATTGTCAGCTACTGAACAAAGGCAAAATCTTGCATCTTCATACTCATGCCAATAGTCTGTGGTGTTACTGCCATAAGGATTATGAATAAAAGTTTTCAGTTCAGCTTTGCTCTTTGGGTTACAGAAAAATGACATGTAAATTTAAAGGTATAGTAAGTGATTTTTAATAATAATAAATATAGGCCTGTTATTTCTCCCTTGTTAGATGGTGAACAGCACAAGACAAGGGTTCAGAGAAGTAAAATTTAAATCGGTTGGAGTAGTGTTGAGAATTTGAAAACTGCCACAGTAGCACCTGGTAATGACAGCAAGTCACAGTGAGTTTTCAAATTCAGATCTTCTGCCTTTAAAAGAGACAAAACATGCAAGGCAGCACTAAGGCAGGAGCATGTCTCATTTAGAAGTACTTTACAATTGACACACACTGTAAAAAAGTAATTGTTGTCACCTTAGTGAAAGGAATATGGTGATGTACTTGGTATGGTGAACCCATCCAGACAGCCTATATTAGGGCATAGTCTGGAGTCTTCATTCCCAAATCAGGACGCATTGCCCATTTTATAATATATACAACTTGTAACGTTATGGATTAGTTAAGACTCAGATTTGATGGGAAATGTGGGTCAGTTCTCCAAGACAATCAAAATGTAGCTAATAAACCGCAAACTGAGCTTTTCTTTTCCATGTCCTGAATCAATATTCATCATACAATGATTTCATCTAGATAATTTAGTTAGTAGAAAAAATCATTTTTACCAAGAGCCTATTAACTTGGACTGATATTGTTCCAAAATTTAAAAAAAGTTGTTCTATTTTGCTCTTTGTGGAACAGAAGTGGGATTTCTGCCACAAGGTGCATACTCCAGACCTGCCTGGTTCAAGGGCTAATTTGTTTGCAAGGAAAAAAATATACAAGAAAATATACTATAAATCATTTGTGGAAAAAAAACTGACCTGCAGTTACTCTTACAATACAGAAGAATCTGTAAAATATTTTCATTCATTAAAAACCAAGTTTAACAGTTATTGAACTGTAAGGCACTCCAGCTGAAGATCTGATTGGACCACAGCCATTGTTTGTGGCTCAGAGGATTAGTTCTGTATTCCCAGCACTGTTGTCTTCAATCTTTGTCCTTTGTGAGTTCTGTAATTTCGTCAATATCTTCTACATCCTTTGTCATTTTTTCATATTTTCTCTTGAAGAAGCCAAGCTGTAAGAAGTTTTGAAAATAGTTTGTCAGCCATGTATATTGTCTATTTTGTGCTGCCTGGTAATGAAAGGTACTAGGATTAGAAGATCTACACATGCCATTTATTTAGTCATTTGAGACTACATTTCTCAGCTGATGGAAACATTTTCATCTGAATTTTTTTTGATGAAAAACTAATTTTTGAGAAAAAACAGAAGTTAGCTAAAATGTTCAGGTTGTAAATGGTTTTTTTTTTTTTTTGGCAACCTTCCTCCTCAAAAAAATGTTTTTATGAAAGAATTCCCCCCCCCCCACCTTCTTCAATATTTTTTCGTGGTAGAAAACTATCATTTCCCTACCAACTCTAATTAGCAAGCTGTTAATTTAAATCTGATTCTTGACTCACACAGTAGTTTCTTAAAAAAAAAAAAAAAGAAGAAGAAAATTCTTAAAAGCAGGAGGCATGTCTTCATCCGCCTTCCCCGAGCATTCAGGTTCAAGGTATAGACACACACACACACACACCAACCCCCCCCCCAAGCTGCTGCTTGGTGCAATCAAGTGCCAAAGCAGCAGAGCTGTGCAGCCAAGTGTCTTTATGATGAAGCATAGAATCCAGAAGAGCTCCCCAAGGAGCAGTTGCTTTGGTGCGCCACGGAGCCCTTCAAACACCAATGCTTTGGCGCAGAGACAATCTGTTGCCTTTCCCAAAACCAGACACCCTGGATAGCTCTTCTCCTTAGTCCCTCCTCTCCCTCCTCCCACAAGCCTCTTCCTTTCTCCTTCTCCCACTCACCCCGCCTGCCTCTTGCATATCTTTGTTCATTTTCACATCTTTCCCCAAAGTCCACCCCCCATCCCTCCTGCTGCCCAGCCTGCCCTCTTGGAACACTGGAGGTATGTGCAGAGCACAGCTTGTGAGTCATGGAGGTAGGCTGACCCCTATCAGAAAACAGAGGTGCCATGGTTATACAGGAAATCAGTGCTTACCTGTTCCTTGTCTATTAAATGTATTATAATAATTTTCCATATTTCCCAGGGCTGCTGTAAGGATCCCTTGTAATATACTTTGAGATTCTCACATGGAAGGTGCAATACTAATAAAAATATTTTTCTCCCCAAGTTGCAGATAAATGTTCGGCATGATTACACAGTAATTCCTAAGATTTCCCGCCTGAATACACCAGGGCTCTTTCGTTGGTTTACTTTTACAGATATAAATATCTACTCACCTTCCATAAAACAGCAACCAATGCTAACAGCAATAGTAGTCCTGCCAGTATACTTCCTATCACAACTCCGATTGGCACCTCCGCTTTCTCCTCAGGCTTCATTATTGTCACTGGGATCTGAAAGCATGTAGGGATATTAAAGAAGATACTAACAGTGATTCCCCCAAGTGACAGTGACCCCCTCATAATTTGTCCCCCACACTTTAAAATCCAACAGTTTTACCAAGTACAAAAATCTCTTGGGTCTTCCGTTAAAAATTGTAAGCTACTGTCTGTAGAAACCAGTGATTATATCTATCCTGTGAAAGATACTTTATTACTATGTAAAACTTACAAACAAGTTAATTGACTTTGTTCTTGAAATAATTGATACAATGTAAACAAACACTATAAGCCACTAAGTGACTTTCACTTCATTCAATGGCTCCTAGGACAGACCCTCACCCTCTGTGATTAAAGGGCCGGGAGTCTCAAATGAATTAGCACACACCCTGAAAGTGGTGGAGACAGTAAATTAAAATATGGTTAAGATATGGAATGTATGCTGATGAATGCTTTGATATACATGAATGGTTAGGGAGGTACCAGCCTAGAAAGGGAGTATCCATCAGCCGAAGAATGTGTCAAGTGGATGACCAGACAACCCCCGGAGGGTAAACTGGGATCCACCCCATCACCTGGAAGGATGAGAAACACAAACTTTGGACAGTTTGGAGCCACCAGGAATGTCTCCACGAATGTGCCATCTGCTGATTGAGTCAGCAACAGCAGGATGAAACAGCTCCCATAGACTAACATAGGAATTAATTCCTATAAGAATGGACTCTCAAGACTGATGACTTTGAGTCTCTGGTTCTGCTGCCAATCTTTAGGAGCATCAGGTGCATCTGACACAGACTCGGCTCCATCCTCATGACCAAGATACCTGGCAGTAACTTGGCATGAGCAACTTCTAGGCTGGTAACTATAACACCTATACAGAACTTGAACGAATGATTGTGTGAATGAATCTATATATGTGTGTGTGTGTATAAGGAATAAGTAGTGATAGGAATAAGTAGTCAAACAATGTTGTTTACTTTTATCTTTTGCTTTACCATTATATTTACAATAATGTGGCATCTTTGCCTTATCCCTCTTAATAAGATCTTGCTGGTTTTTATTCTATTGGTATAACAAGCGGACAGTTTTATTTGTTGTGTATCAACATGAACAATATTAAAGAATCAGAGGGGTAGCCGTGTTAGTCTGAATCTGTAAAAAGCAACAGAGGGTCCTGTGGTACCTTTGAGACTAACAGAAGTACTGGGAGCATAAGCTTTCGTGGGTAAGAACCTCACTTCTTCAGATGCAAGACATTAAAGAAGTTTTTCTAATCTCCATCTTTTATTTAGCTGGAACAGCTGTACAGATTCCCTGGCAAAAGGCTGCACCAGAATTATTGTCTGATTTGCTGGGGTTAATAGCTTTTTCCTATTTTTATTAATAGATATTGGCATTGTGATGGTGCGTAGGCACCCCAGTTACAGATGACGGTGCCATCATTTTAGGTGACATACAAACACATAACAAGATGGTCTCTGCAGAGCTCACACAACAAAGAGGAAGAGTAATCTCATCTTCATCACCTTCTCCTTCCTTTAATGAGAATCCTTCTGCAGTGAATCCATGCACTGCAGACAGAGACCACTGCTAGATAAATCACATATACCCACAAACAAAGACTTGGGGCTGGGACTAGAACTGGGATGGTCTGGTCCTCCATCTTCACAAAACAAAGGCCTCTGCTACTTCAGCTAAAAGAGAACTAGTCCAAACTGACAGTAGTAGCCAGTAGTACACAAGAAGGCAACATTATTCGCTCATACACACGAAAATTCATACATTATCCTCTCATCCCAGCAGGCGGATGGCTTCCTGCTCTTTGCTTGCAGGTCCTAACACCCTACTTGAAACTACTCTGAGATCTGTATTAGTTGTTCAATGCCCTTAATGTTAACCAGGTTTCCACTACCAGTTTTTAGCCTGAAGTAGCAGCAAGAGGCGGGTCAAGTTGGAAGGACAGAAAAGGTGGAATTGTGCTGGGATCTGCTCTTCCCTTGAGTTCCTAGACACTGCCATGCTTCTCACCAGTCAGAAGATCTCCTACTATTTGAATACAGAGCCCCCAAAATATCTTGAAATTAACTCATTTCCAGGTGACAGCTACCATGGAACTAGTTAGTTGTACATGGGTTAAGTCTGATTATAAACTTGGATGGATATTTACAATTGCTCTTCTAGACCTCTTCGTCTAAGGTTTATAAACTTCACTTCTGATTAATACTACTTGCAAGTTTCAGGAACTTTAAACATTTTGGAGGCACATTTTAAATTTTCATATGGGAGTAGTTAATGTTTATAAAGAGTTATAATGGGAACAGGTTTTGCTTGCTGTGAAACCTGATAAACCACAGCAATGTATTTTTTCAGGGTTGCTTGCTCTCAGCTTTGTCTGATGGAATTTAGTCTCAAGCTTTCTGGGAAAGCCACACTGACACGTCAATGATTTACTATTGGAATGCTGTTTTTGTGTTAGGTGTGACTATGTGTATCCATTTCACTGCAACAATCTTCAGTTAGAAAATGCATGAACAGCCACAATAATGATTTTAGCAGGTAAACTTTCTATACTTTGTTCTCAACTGGCAGTGCTTTCTAACTGGAAAAAATCTGAAGATTTCTTATACCAAGTACATCTAAAAAGCTTCTCCACCCAATTACTCAGGGACAACATTCAATTCATTTGTGCTGAAAACAAGCTTCTCTAATTTGCAATAGAGGAAAAGCTGCTTTTATGTGACGGTTGACTGGAACTGTTACGGATATTAAAATAATGCTGAAGCTGCCTCCTTTTAAAAGGCAGCTCTACACTTTGAAAAGTCACTACATTCAAATGGCACTCTCTTAGGGCCAAACCATGGCCCAGCTTGTAGGGTGGTACAAGGGAGTAAGGGTGCATAAGACGCCTTAAATATCTCAACAAAATATCTCATCAAAAAAATAAAAAAATGTAAGTTATTTGGTAAGGGATTCTCAGCCAGGCATGCTACCATCTGACGTGGAAAGGGGAAAATTTGAGAAGTGAGAGAAAGAGATGGAGAAAACCTGAATTTACATACAGACCTCTGGTGGCAGGGAGACTTGAGGGTCCAGTTGATTTGGAGGAAATGTCCTTTGAAATAAAAATACTGCAAACTAACATCTCCCCCCCGCCTCCCAACCACTACAATATGGGCAAAATCACACCTGCAATATGAACCATTCAAATCAGTGACAAAACTTGCACTGATTTCAGTGGGACCAGGATTTCACCCTAAGAGAACTATAAATGATATTTTTTTCAAGTGATCTAGAATCACTAAAAAGTGGAGGACACACATACACTCTTCCAATATTCATTCTGCACACCATGTATATTTTTCTAACTCTTTATTGAACACATGCTGCTGTAACCGAACCTCTCACAACTCAATTATGGATCAAAGACTTATAATGCTGGACACATAGAAGATTACTGTCAATTAGGGTTGTCAAGCAATTAAAGAAATTAATCACAATTAATCGTGTGATTAAAAAAATTAATCGATTAATCACACTGTTAAACAATAATAGAATACCATTTATTTAAATATTTTTGGATGTTTTCTACATTTTCAAATATATTGATTTCAATTACAACACAGAATACAAAGTGTACAGTGTTTATATTTATTTTTTATTACAAGTACTTGCACTGTAAAAAAAAAAAGAAATAGTATTTTTCAATTCACCTAATACAAGTACTGTAGTGCAATCTCTTTATCATGAAAGTTGAACTTACAAATGTAGAATTATGTACAAAAATAACTGCATTCAAAAATAAAACAATATAAAGCTTTAGACTGCAAGTCCACTCAGTCCTACTTCTTGTTCAGCCAATCGCTCAGACAAACAAGTTTGTTTACATTTGCAGGAGATAATGCTGCCCACTTCCTATTTACATTGTCACCTGAAAATGAGGACAGGCGTTCTCATGGCATTGTTGTAGCCGGCATCGCAAGATATTTATGTGCCAGATGCGCTAAAGATTCATATGTCCCTTCATGCTTCAACTGCCATTCCAGGGGATGTGTGTCCATGCTGATAATGGGTTCTGCTCGATAACAATCCAAAGCAGTGCAGACTGACGCATGTTCATTTTCATCATCTGTGTCAGATGCCACCAGCAAAAGGTTGATTTTCTTTTTTGATACTTTGGGTTCTGTAGTTTCCTCATCGCAGTGTTGCTCTTTTAAGACTGTTGAAAGCATGCTCCACACCTTGTACCTCTCAGATTTTGGAAGGCACTTCAGATTCTTAAACCTTGGGTCGAGTGCTGTAGCTATCTTTCGAAATCTCACATTGGTACATTCTTTGCATTTTGTCAAATCTGCAGTGAAAGTGTTCTTAAAATGAACAACATGCTGGGTCATCATCCGAGACTGCTATAACATGAAATATATGGCAGAATGTGGGTAAAACAGAGCACAGGACATATAATTCTCCCCCAAGGAGTTCAGTCACAAATTGAATTAATGCATTTTTTTTAAACGAGCGTCATCAGCATGGAAGCATGTCCTCTGGAATGGCGGCCGAAGCATGAAGGGACATACAAATATTTAGCATATCTGGCACGTAAATACCTTGCAATGCCAGATACAAAAGTGCTATGCAAATGCCTATTCTCACTTTCTGGTGACACTGTAAATAAGAAGAGGGCAGCATTATTTCCTGTAAATGTAAACAAACTTGTTTGTCTTAGTGACTGGCTGAAGAAGAAGTAGGACTGAGTGGACTTGTAGGTTCTGAAGTTTTAAATTGTTTTGTTTTTGAGTGCAGTAATGTAAGAACAAAAAAAAAAATCTACATTTGTAAGTTGCACTTTCACCACACAGAGATTGCACTACAGTACTTGTATGAGGTGAATTGAAAAATACTATTTATTGTGTTTATCTTTTACAGTGCAAATGTTTGTAATCAATAATAATATATACTTTGATTTCATTTACAACACAGAATACAATATATATGAAAATGTAGAAAAACATCCAAAATATTTAATACATTTTAATTTGTATTCTATTGTTTAACAGTGCGATTAAAATTGCATTTAATCGTGATTAATTTTTTTGAGTTAATTGCGTGAGTTAACTGCAATTAATCAACAGCCCTACTGTATATACATACAAAACTTACATTCATGTAGGATTAATTTCTTAATCACACATAACATTTTCTACAATCAGTTTCATGATCTTGTTTTGCTGGTATAATTTATGTATAAGAATTAAATTAGGGTAACAACAAAGAGAAAGAGATTTGAGATATACATGTCATATGATCTAGGACACTCCAAGTATCATGCTAGTCCAAACACTGGCATCTACTCTTTTGGGGATAGGGTGAAATTCTTCAAACCCACAAATATACTTTCTCTTCTTTTCAGCAGTTCTCCAGGAACTGAATATATGCCTGAGTACAAATGGACCCATTTAGAATCTCTTTGCAAAGTGCAACGTTTCATGGGAACAATGACAACAAAAGTAGTACTGTGCTTTGGCCTTATTTCCACTTGGAGATAGGTCAATCAATAACTGCCCTAGTACATATTTAATTGGATTTTCCATTAGCTGCAACTGGGTGCTGATGCACATTATTATCACTAAGCTGACTCCTTTATTAGCTTGTTTCTTGAGTTGCATTCCAATCCCCAAAGGTCTTGAAATAGATCTATTTTTTGGATCAGATGGACTAGGAAGTTCTCTAAAAAGATATACAAAACCAGTATTCCAGGTGAAGTAATGTCAACACATACCCAGACCAAGGGAAGGAGATGTTTTTGTTTCTACTGTTGTAACAAAGCATTTTCCCAAAACTATTTAAATTTACATATTAATGAACTAAATCTTTGGGAGGAAACATTCTAAACCATAGCAGTGTGTACGACAATGAGTATTTAAGATAAGAGTCACTAGAACACCAAGATTATTAAATATGTCCATATTACATCCATTCTAAATTGGAGTATACTCTGCAACATGTTACAATGTAGATGTGATTTGGTCATCATTAGAACTGTGCAAAACAGTCACAAATATACCAAAATGCACCTATGCAAATAGAACTTAAAACTCAGATGAGATTTGCTGAAATGTTTCCTAAAGTTCATGAATCCAGGTCAATTTATTGTTTTATGGTAAAACCTATGCAAAATTTGACATTTTTTACATAAAATCAGTTGAACCTCAGAAGTTTCTACTGAGTTTTGCTGGTAGTTTTAGAGTTCATTCACAACAAAACTCAGGTGTGCAAGCTCACATAAATTAAACAAACAGCGTTTGTAGAAACACCAGCCAGCTGAAACTGTAACATTTCAACAACTCTAAAAACAGACAAGTGAATAAAACCAACTTAACATATTCAAGCAAATGACCAGATTTTCTGTGACCTGCCACATACCTCTCAGGGACATTAAAATAAAATATTAGCCTTTAGATATAGTAAAATATAAAGAAAGAAAACACTTCATTGAACAACACTCACAGTTAGGGTATTCTCTCCAATTACAAATAATTCTGGGTTATGCGTATCAATTTCTGCATCTGCTGTCAGCTGTAACATCTGGAAAGTTGACTGCAATAGAAAAATAAACTTGTAAACGTCTGATCAAGCATTCCTATAATGAAGATGTTTTAAAATAATTCTCCTTAAGTGAATGATACTCTAGAGCTAAAGAATATTATAGTATTCTGAAAACTGGAATTATATTTGCCATAGCTTATTGATCCAGTATCTACAGGAAAGTAATGAATAAATATGCCAGTAATGCAGACTTCAACCTTGCTGTGCTTACCGTTAATAAAGACTTCTTTATTTAAAAAAAACCCCTATTTTCATCATATAGTTCAGAGAAAAGAAGATATTGAAATATCTGTCATTGTTTGAAAACGTCTGCTGCTGTTTAGCTGTGAAGGTGGCCAGAGAATCAGAGGGAAGGGGAGAAATGGAAAGGCAATATAGCACAGGATGGGGACATAGTTCTGGCATTTAAAAGAAGGGTAAAATGAGAATGTGCTTTTCCCTTCCTTTTCCTCTGTGTCTCTATCCAACTTCTCTCTGCTTTTCTTCTCTTTACTTTTTCCTAGCACTATCTATTCTTCCCCATCCCTCAGCATCTGACCCTCCTCACTCTTTCTGGACTGAAAAAGGTAAAAAATGGAATACTTTTAAAAAGTATTCTTGTGCCTGACCCAGAGATCCCATCTCCTTCCATTAATATTTCCAATACTAGTGAAGCCTGCACAGGAGTTCAAACATTGCCAGTTCAGTACGACTGTGTTCCATGTAACACTGCATATGCGACCAACAGTACAGGGATATCAGACTAAAGGAGTGCTGTAGGAATTGGTTGGGTGTTAGTAGAGGAATGCGGGCAGAACTCCAACTACTGCATTCAGTACTGGAGAAGCTATCCCATATAGGATAAATATTTGGTCCTTTTATCTCTTGAATGTCATCGTTCTCTACTTGACTGTCGACGACTCAGAACACTCTCCTTTCTCTTTCCTGCTTCACAGATGCATGCATACCCTTCATCCTTTTCACGCAGAATTCCTGTCATTCTAAATGCAAAGGATTATGGGGGTGCAGTGCCATCCAAAAAAGGCTGTTCATGCTGGAGTACTGACAATCAAACGGAGGATATGTGGCCATGAGATGAGAGGGGAAATTGTAACAGATTTTTTTCCTGCTAGAGGGAAGCCAGCATTACCTGCTACCTCTCCTGCTCTCTCAATGCACAGCCATTTACGCCCTTTTATTCTGACCTTTCGTGTATCTAAAACAACATCCAAATATTTTTAGTTCAGCTCATCAAAAAAATAAATACATTCTTAAAAAGGACACTATAAAGGCAGGCAGATTCTTGATTCACACACTCTCATAAGCCTATTACACTATCAGTCTGACCTGAGGGCTTTTTTTTTTTTATGGTCTAAGTATTGACGTTTACAAGAATCCTGCTTGTAAATTTCAATACCCAGTCACAAGACTTGGCAGACAGAACACAGACAGTGCGTCATATGCCTGAGACTGCAAACAAACCGAGAATGTTAGGAGAGTTTTGGTTGGTTGCCTAGCTGACAGACAGACATTGTTTCATTTCAGAGGGCTGATAATTTCTTCATGATTAGTGTTATGTCTGGGAGGACATGTGGGAGTTTAAGATGTGATAGTCATGATTATTATTTAAATGATATTTTAAGCATACTGTAAAATTCAATCTGGGATCTGTTTCCTTGACAAGTGACCCTTTAAAAAACCAAACAAAAGGTTTTTATATCTTTGTACTGAATGTACACACCTTTTCTGAAGAAAAAAAAATTGACAACACTAATGATAGCATCAAGTTCTGGGCTTTTGGTACTTTGAAGTGATTAGAATGAATGCAATATAGGCAGGCTTGGCAGGATTCGATTTAAATCCATAGATATCAGTAAATGTTGATTTCAGCTGATGCACTGAAATTGATGAATAAAATATCCATTGGATATGGATATAGCCTACCCCCTTCACTTTGCGCCTTCAGGGAGTGGGTGTCACAGGCCATGCAACATCTCAGGGAGCCCTCTGCAGCCCTACTGACATGGGAGTCAGGGAGAGGGGCTATGATAGCAAGGCTGCAGAGGGCTCCTTGCACGGCTGCAGGTCCAGTGACACCCAATCCCCGTAAGCACAAGGTGTGGGGAAGGCTGTGGTGCTGGTGAGGCAGATAAGAGACCCCAAGCCAGGGCTGAAAGGAGGATGACAAGCCCCTGGCCATAGGGAAGACCACCCCACTGCTGAATAGGTTAAAATAAAGTAATAAAAATCTTAAAAATAAAAATAGATACAAATTGGAATAAAAGGTAAAATAAATTTGCAAAAAATAATAAAAAAAAATCCTGACAAGCCAGAATAAAGGTTTGCTGCAGTTCAAAAGCGAAGATTATAATATGACTTCACAATAATTTATTGCAGCCGTGTTGGCCCCAGACCTGACGAAGCGCTCTGTGTAAGCTGCTTCTTTTCAACCAACAGAAATGGGTCCAATAAAAGATATTACCTCACCCACCTTGTTTCAGTGGTTTATTGTCATGTGTTGTCTTTTTCAGCTCTATGGAAATTCTAGTTTCTGGTTACTTGAGCTTATAGGACAGTCTGCAAAAGCAAACACCATGTGCCAGCATCGAGGAAGATTTGTGTCACTATTGTAGCTGCAATGCCTCAGTGGGTGTCTCTCTCTCTATTTAATATTTTAAATGGTTTGTTACACAGACTTAATATCTATTTCAGCTTCAGTTCCAAATTTTTTATTTAGGATAATAGACAAAATAATGTAAAACAAGAAGAAGAAGGGATTGCTATGGAAGGAGCGCTTTCAGTGTTAAGTTTTAAAAATATCAGCGAGCATGACGTACATGTTCCATCAAAAGGTACCTGATACTACTTACAGCTGCAAAGGTCCCATTCCAGATTCTGGTAGACACATTTACAAAATACTCTCCTTTCAGTGTGAGGTCTTTCAGACTGCATGTAATTGTATTACAATGCGTATTCTTACAGTTCTTTCAGAGAAGGGGAAAAAAGAGGTATTAGTAGCATTTTAAAAAGCATAATTCACTTTAACAAATACCACAGTTTTAATTCAAAACTTGGTCCTTGCTGCACAAGTTTCTTAACTTAGTTATTCTGTATGTATTAATTAAATGCTTGCGACCCATGCTAAAGCCCCCTGCTTATCTCTAGGGCAGATACAGTAAGAACAGTATAAGTGAAAGTTTACTCATACTTCACCCCTAACCCAGAGGGATCTCCTCCAGCCAGAAGTCTCATTTCACATAGATCCTTAATGTTATATAAGCATATTTTTATAGTTATTTCTGAGGTGGTTTAGATTAATTTAGTCAGCGTTAGTGATCTCAGTTGTCCAAAGACTGGAGCAATATTAATAGTCAGATGGTCGCTATAGGAAAAGCTAAAATAAACTAAACTAGACAGACACGAGCAGCAGAAAGACCAAAGTTTGAGTGAGCTGCAAGGAGTAATATTAGGGACTGTTCTGTGAAAAAGAGATAACCATTTGCGCATACACAATAATACATATATGCATGCACACAGAGTAATATGCAGTGGAAAATGGGCTGTGGTTACTCTGCAGAAATTTTAGCTGTCGAAAGAAAAATATATTACAAAGGAGGAGGAAACAGCAACACAATACAATTATAGGCCCCTATACTGCATTGTGATTTATGGAGGTGGATTGCTGAGCATGTGTGGAGCACCACTGATGCCAAGAGGGCCCTGCATGGCACAGAGGTCTGCCTATCTGGATTACAATGCAGGATTGGGACAACAAATGTTATAGTCACAGCTTTTTCTTACTAGTTCTTTTGCAGCTCTGAAGTTTTCTTTCTTGAAAGATGCAGAATAAGATGTTTTTCCTATTTGCAAAGGATTAATCTTTGCATCACAACTGACACCTCCAGCCTAAAAAGAAAATGCAGAATTATACTTGGTGGAAGGATAAGGGTGATTTTATGTGCGTTCACGTGTGTGTGTGTAAAATACTGAATGCTTTTGGAAAATACTGATAATGTATTGATTTCCTTTACAATTCAGAATTAAATTGCTTTAATATTTTTTGGTAATTCTAAGAAAAAATAGCTTATGTTTATTAATTTTACACACTGATTTAGGATTTGAAAGAGGGTCCAGTTGAGAAGTACATGACCTTTGACCTATGTGTAGGTGTGAAATATTTTGAAAACATTGTCTACACTAATTATGGACTGTGTTTTTTTTCAACGTACATAAAGGAAGTGCATTCAGATAAGGTGAGTTTCCCTGGGGGCAATATTCTTAGTATGTTCTGGATGGAGAATAATGAAGGAACCTGTTCCATTCCTGACAGTCTTAACAACAACACATGCTTACATCTAGTCCCAGATATGGGGCTGTTTATTAAACACTGAAGTTGAGATCCTGGTCCCATTGAAATCAGTGGAATACTCCTATTTGGAAATCACTTATTTCATTATGTTACAAACTTTAATTATGTGATTACATGCCATTTTTCCCACCAGTGCTTGACAGGTACACTAGGCAATACTATTATCCCCATATTTACAGATAGGGAATTGAGCAACAGAGTCACTAAGTGACTTGCCCAAGGTCATGTAGGAAGCCTGTGGCAGAGTAGGGACATGACTTCAGACTCCTATGTCCTAGGCTAATGCCTACCTCTGGGAGCATCCTACCTCTTTCTCCTATCAACTAGGACTGAAAAGAAAGAAAGGGCAGAGTTTCCCTCTTCTCAGGATGGAGGAGCCACTTTACCAGTGAATGGAGACAACATCAATACAAACATTGAAATGCAGGCTCAGGATATCACAACATGACTCCTTGTTGACTGTCTAATCCTAGGTCTCAGCTCTTATACCATTATTCTAATGAGTCTACATTATATTTATTACACAAGTTACAGTTTGTAATTGATGTAGTTTAGTTCTTCACCTGATCTGTATCCAGTGCCGTTAGATACATCAGAGGATTGTTTCCTTTAGTTGACTCTGGAAAATGGATTTTTACAGAAGCCACCTTTACTGGAATGCTTCCCGTTGTAACCTAAATAGAAAAGAGCTAGTTATTAATTTATTTAGCTATAACTGGATACAAACAAATTATTCAGCTATACCAAGAACATCAGAATGCTCTAAGACTGATTAAAACTCTGAACTGCTTTCATTGCAATAATTTTTCTGATACCTATACTTATCTCTAACTGGGCAGTAATTGCATTATACCAGCATTACATGTAAAGTAATTTATACCATATGATTTTGAATACCTGGCTGCTTTCTAAACAAAACTTTAATTAGTTGCATAAAACACTTCTGGAAAAGCAAATATTTTGTCGCATCCAATAACCTACAAGATAGGTTACATTTACATTCCAATAGTTGTTACCATTAAATTTAGGGTTCCACCATGTTACATATTTGCAACCAATTTAGGTTTTAGGTTTCCTCCATGCTGCATATTTGCAGCTAAACTTTTTCCAGAGTTACATAACTAATACTGTTATCAATAATCAGACTTGTTCATGTACCTCCTTGAACAGTGTGTCTTATTTCAATGGCCCAAATCCTGCAAAGACTTATGAACGTGCTTAACTTTATGTACTGTGAGTAGTCCCATTGATTTCTGTCTGCAGAGGAACTGATAGACTGACTTCACTACTAAGAGTGCATAAAGGTAAGCACATACGTAAGTCTTTGCAAGATCTGGGTTAATGTGAGCAATTGGAGAACCAAACATGCATAAGATTGCCCATCACTAAATGGAAATCTTACCTTTAAGCAGTGAAGGTTGTGCATTATGGTGGTGAATCATTTTCCTCATTGACCAGATTCATAAAGCAGCACAGTAAAACATACCAAGGACCATCATTTTGTCTGCTCTTTGGGTACAGACTATAGATAAAAGGCAAGATCTTGTCTCATCTCCAAAAATGTTTACTAACCTTCACTGAAAAATTGAACGCAGGACCAATCTCTTCAAAATTATTCACAGTGGAAGGAATATTACGATCAGAATATACTTCATAGAAATTTATGTTGGTAAGCCTGGTAATCAACCATAAAACAATAGATTTTTATTTGGCAGCTATGTAATTGGATGCTTTTGGGTTCATTATAAATCAGTGAATCAAAGTTCAGAAGTGTAAGAAGAGATTCAATTATTTGTATCCTTTTTTTAGTTTAATGTTAAAAAGTTGTTTAAGAAACAAGAAATTTCTTATTGGAGCCCAAATCTCGAAGAGGATTTGAAATGTAGTGCAGCACAGCAATACCAGGAAGTGGGAAAAATTTGCCACTGATGTTAAAATATACACATTAAACAAGGAATATATTATTGCTGCTGCAAACAAAAAATGAATGTTTTTTATCCAGGGATTTTTGGAAATGCTGATTATTGAAAAGATAACAGATGAAGTGTCACATACATTTTAACACTAATTTCACTACAGAATAGAGGTGTTTTAGAAGAAAATATCTGTCATGGAATGATACAAATAAGGCTGAGCTGATCAGCAAACATTTTGGGAGAAAACTCATGGATTCATCCTGCTGTTGGGACGTAGGAATTGGCACACCTGGTGAGGTGTCACATCTGGGTCTTTCAAGATATTGTAATAGTTTTCGCAAAATTGGGGCTGTTAAAATTGGCCACTGTATTTGTGGGCCAAATTCTTCTAAAATTAATCTCTCAGACCTTGTCTAAACTTGCCTATACTTGCAATAGTGTGTAAGGTACATGTAGCTACATGCACAAGGGCTCTGGCATCTTCCCATTGCTGAAGCCTTTCACTGTGGCAGGAAAGGGCTCTGGCAAGGGGAGCCTATTGAAGTCTTTCCCTACTGCAGAAGAAGACTGGAGACTTTTCCTGCTGCCTCCCCTCTGCCAGTCTTTCTCTGCTGTCAGATTCTTTTACCGAGGCAGGGAAAGGCTCCAGTTGTGAACAAACCAGCGTAGACATGGGAGGCACAGCTTGGGTGCATAGAGAGCTGTGTAAAGTATTACGTAAGGGTTCAAATGTGTCGGGCACTCTACTCTACTCACTTAAACAGTGCCTCAGTGTTTACACTGCTACTTATATCCGTGCTAGCTGGGATGCAGTGTCTGTATTCTACATGCCACCATAAGTGTAGAACTACCCTCAAATTCATTGTTGCTGTGCACTTTTAAGCAGAGGCCACCTTTCACCTCAAAAGTTGAGTTTGGAGTGATTGCTGTTTGTTGTTTTCTATCAGTTTAAGTTTATAAATGTCATTGGGATACCTTTGACATGAAGCACTACACAAAGATAGATAATATATTTATTCCTTCACCTGTAGTTCGCTGCATGAACACATCATATATAACCATAAATAGTTTATCCTAGATAATGAGGTTTTCCTTGATCCCAAGCAAACTATCCATTTTGAAAAGGGCTTTCAATACATTTGAGCCAGCAAGCCCACAACTGTATATACTGTACATTAATTATATCATTAAAAACAGAGCACTTTTGTTGGTGGTTCTTGTGCTGACCTAGCTACAATACAGATGTTACAGCCAGCATTACCTATCTAGGTAACTATATGGTTGCCACGACTGCAGTATTTGAGCACCTATAATATCTGTACCTGGCTAAGTATGTATTAAGGGTTGTGTAGCTACATATCTAATCTTTTTATTATTTTTCTTTTTAAAAGCAATGCCATTATACAAAGAGAATAAGACGACCTTTCCTGTACTTGATAAAGCAGGAATTTCTAACAGCAGCCAAATAAAGATAGTGAATCTAAGGTGTCATAAATATAGAGGGAAGGGTAACAATCTTTATGTATGCAGTAGCATAAAATTCCACCTCTACCACCATGTCACGGTTCCCCACACAACTCTGAACTCTGGGGTACAGATGTGGGGACCCGCACGAAAGACCCCCTAAGCTTATTTTCTACCAGCAACACTTATGTCTGACCCTGGGCTAAGGTCCCCAGATTTTGACAAACCTTTCCTAATAACCACAGATGCGTCTGAGCATGGTGTGGGAGCAGTTTTAATGCAGGAAGGACTGGATCAAGAATTCCATCCTGTCATGTTTCTCAGCAAAAAACTGTCTGAGAGGGAAAGCCACTGGTCAATCACAGAGAAGGAATGTTACGCCATTGTGTAAGCGCTGTAGAAGCTACGCCCATAAGTTTGGGGATGGCGTTTCCACCTGCAGACCGACCATGCTGTGCTAAAGTGGCTTCATATCGTCAAGGAAAATAACAAAAAACTTCTTCGGTGGAATTTAGCGCTCCAAGATTTTGATTTTGAAATACAACACATTTCAGGAGCTTCTAACAAAGTGGCTGATGCACTCTGCAATGAAAGTTTCCCAGAACCTTTATGTATGCAGTAGCATAAAATCCCTCCTTGGTAGCTGTAGTGAATCGCCTTACCTGTAAGGGGTTAAGCAGTTCAAATAACCTAGTTGGCACCTGACCAGCAGGACCAACGAGGAAAGAAGATACTTTCAAATCTGGGGAGAAAGGATTTGTTTGTTGTTCTCTTATGTTGTTCCTCTCCAGATGGAGGGAGAAGGAAGTAGGTATAACATCTCCTGAAAATATACGTGGAATAATCCATCTAAAACCACAGAAATTGTAAGTAGGGCAAGGAAATGCATTAGGTTATCTTTTGTTTTGGCTTGTGAATCTTCCTATGTTACAGAGGTAGTTTTATTTCTGTTTTTGTAATTGTGAAGCTGAGCCCAGAGGGGAATCCTCTGTGTTTTAAATCTTTTCATTATCCTGTAAAATTACCTTCCGTTCTGATTTTGCGGGTGTGATTCTTTTACTTTTTTCTTTATAATAAATTTCTTCTTTTAAGAACCTGATTGATTTCTGTGTCCTGAAGACAAAGGGTCTGGTATGTGCTCACTTTGCTAAGGCAATTAGTTGGTATATTATTCTCAAGGCTTCCCAGGAAAGGGGGTGAAGGGGCTTGGGGGGGGTATCTTGGGGAGATAGGGATTCCAAGTGACCCTTCCCTGAATTTTTGTGTAAATCACTTGGTGGTGGCAGCAATACAGTCCAAGAACAAGGAAAGGAATTTGTGCCTTGGGAAAGTTTTAACCTAAGCTGGTAGAAAATAAGCTTGGGAGTCCTTCATGCGGGTCCCCACATCTGTACCCCAGAGTTCAGAGTGGGGGGGGAACCTTGACATAAGGTCTCAAGGTCTCTCAGAGGGACCTTTATGTTCAAATACCTTTGACAAAAATGACAGATTCTTCTCTTTATTCAGCGTACCTTGTTAAGTGAATTTCTGCATCATACCGCAGAGGAATTGACAGGTAGACCTGGTTGTCTGCTTCTTGCTCTTCATTACTTTCACTATTTATCAAAAACATAGTTTGTTCACTCATGTTTTATAACTCACAATTACATTTAAAACAAGTTATATTGGCAATCATAGTTAACTTATTATATTTTAACTCTGCAGCAGTAGCAGGGGATGCTTTTTAAATGAAATTATTATATAAGAATATACTTTACCTCAAAGCATGAAAACTTATTTTTGCCATATCCTGAAGATTTTTTAGATTAAAGTCAAAATTAATATCGAAATATACCTAAACAAAAGATAAACAGAAATAAACAAACAGATTATACAATAAGCAAATGTAAAGTGCTTACAAACAAATATAATTAATTATAATAATTATTTATCTGCATATAAACATTGAGTGTGATGGACACACCAATGCCTGGGTGGTGTCTGCCCATGCAGGAGTAGGACAAAGGCAGAGCACTGCATGAGGAAGTGGCAGGAGCCTGGGGCACTGTCTGAGGCAGCAGCTCTGGTAGAAGCTCTGCGCTTCTCAGTGACCTGCCTTTGAGCTTTACTTTTTTTCTTCCCAGGACTGCGACTCCCTGAAATTTAAGCATAGCTCTCAGCCTTCATTTTTATAGGCGAAACAAACCATCCTCTTGAAACATAGGATCTCTATTCCCCTGATCTTCTTAGTAGCGCTTCTCTGCACCTGTTCCAATTTAAATTAATATTTCTTGCTCATGGGTGACCAGAATTGTATACAATAATCCAGATGAGGTCTCACCAGTGCCTTATACTATGGCATTAATTCTTCCCTATCTCTACTGTAAGTACCTTACTTGAGACATCTTAAGATCACATTTGCCTTTTTCATGACCACATCACGCTAGTGGCTCATAGTCATCTTATGATCAACCAAGATATCCAGGTCTTTCTCTTCCTCTGTTGTTTCCTACTGGTGAGCCCCTCATGTATTACAGAAATTCTGATTAGTCCCTAAGTACATTACCTGGCACTTCATACTATGAATTTTTAACGCACTTCTATTACTCCAGTCCTCAAGGTCTCCAATTCTTCCTGTATAATATTCACTTCTCTGTATTGATAGTGCCTCCCAACTTTGTGTCATTAGCACACTCTCAGTTGGTGCCAAGGTCGTTAATGAAATATGAAGTTATTTGGGTTATATACATTCTTAAGCATTAACTCAGCAGAGGGAACGTTTCTGTTCTACCTGGCAAGCTTCTCATTGTTCCAAATTACCCTATCATGGAATGAGAGGACTATTTCCCTCCTGCCACAGGGGAACAGAGAAGAGGATGGGCTTCCTAAAACCTTGGCTATCCTGAGATTTAAACACCTCCTTTCAGGTGGTGGGCTACACCTTCTTCCATGGCAGCACAGCTCCCACAAACTGGTTATGTTTGCAGCCCTGGAGAGGGAGTTAATGTTGATGGAACCAAGCAGGAATTCCTAGCTCAACAAACTGCTCTGGGCAAAGTCTCTGATGTCTTTTTCCTACACAAATCTCAGAACCATTACTCCATCTTCATCCTCCTTGACCTGTCAGCTGCCTTCAACCCAGCTGATCATGCTCCTGCTCTTGAAGTCTTTTCATTCCTTGGCTTCCATGACTCTGTCCTCTTCTGGTTCTCCTCCAGCCTCTCTAACTGGGTCCTCCTCATCGATCCTCCAACTTTCTGTGGGGATTCCACAGACTCGGTCTTCTCTCCCCCAGTTTACATTATATCTCTGGGTAATCTCATCCACAAACACAACTTCAACTACTATCTCTGTGCTGATGACTCTGAGATCTTCCTCTCTACCCTAGTCCTGTCTTTTTCTGTCCAAACTAACATCTCAGTCAGTCTTTTGAAATCTCCTGGTGGGTGTCTAGTTGTCAGCTCAAGCTAAACATGGCTAAAACAGAGCTCTTAATCTTTCCCCTACTCTCCCCACTACCTTCTTTCCCAATCACTATGAATACCATCATCATCTTGCCTGGAAATCTGTCCAGTGCCCAGGGGAGAATATCATAAAGAATGGCTGCTTCTCACCTTCTGTCCCCAGCCCCCAGCCCTCACAGAGATGCAGCGTTACAGTAGCATGGTAGGGAGACGCATACTACAGAGCCACTTCTTTCCCCAGCCCTGTGGGCTTGGAGGATCTTTCGGTCATTGTTTAGCATCATCAGAACAGGCAACATGTAACCCAAAGTGAGGTTTGAATCTAACCAAATCATTAATAAGAAAACAGTGCTTGTTATTTGTGAAGGGGGATCCTTTTATAAGCATTGTGGTAGGAATAACAAACTTACTTAAATACAAAATCTGAGCAGTACCTGTTGTCCCACTTTAAAAACAGGATAGCTGACTTGGCAAATTACTGATTTATGGCCAGTGCCCATCTGACACGAGATTTCAGTCCCATCAGCCTAGAGGGAAAAAAATCCAACAACCCAGATATTAGCTTCTGCTACAAAACCATAGAATTCCCTACACTACATTTTTCAATGTGACATCTACCGTGTAGGGTCAAATCCACCCCTGAATCCAGCTGCAGTTCCACTACGGGCAAGCTGTTGAGAGGCTGTGCGGGGGGGGTGAGGGGGGAGAGGGGTTGGACTGGGTCAGGTGAGGAGAGGGAAGATAACAGGGGGACTGTGACTACATATATCCACTGGCAAACTGCTTCTGTGCAACTGCTTATCGTCTAATAATCCCACGAGGGGGCTGTACTTAGAAACAAGGAGTATAGATTGGAGGTCAAAGCGGTACATGCTTTATATTAGTAACGACCCCAAAGTGACACTGAGGAGTCACCTGTTCTTCTGGGTGTAGTGACACCTACAGCATCAACTCTTATTGGGCTTTCAAGCACAGAGTGGGAATTCCATCCCCAAGCCCTCAAACAAAGCCAGTGTACATGGGTTTTGTGCATGGGACCAGATTTGGCCGTTTCAGAAAATTAACCTAAATATGAACTTAAACAGAGAATCCTCCTTGAATGATGGCGTTCAGTTAGTTCCCATTCCATTGTCTAGTTCTATATAGTTCTGGTTCTAGGCTTCTTTCTGCTCTGAAGCAGAAACCTTTTTTGGGGAAAATGGGTTCCCTTGAAGACTTGAATTTTCTCTAAGCCAATGGATTTTTTAAAAATCTGATTTTTGTTGTGGTTCTTTGTGCAATGGAATCGTTGTGGTTGTGCTGTACAATGGGGACTGGTGCATACCAGGTGAGTGACATGGAGCCCATCTATTTGCATGCAGGAGAACATGGGTCTTGGTTGGGCCTGGGCAGGGCCAAGGAATTTGCCTCTTCACGAATGCTCCCATTCCTTCCCTGCATAAGATATTTTAACCACTGGATTCTAACCCTCACCGGAGCAGCCTTGTAACCTGGGCCAGGCACTGGGGTCTGGATTTTATGCTGTATTAACCGTCTGGGAGCAAGAGTTCAGATAAATGATTTATTCCAGTCCCAAAATAATATGTAACATTCCTTTCTTTTTTGCAAGGAAAAAAATCCATTAGAAGCATGGTTTCTGGTAGAGTGATCATCTTGATCTAACGGTCTAGTTGAAATACATGACCTTGGCAGTAATGCTATTTCTGGCTCCAAAATCTGTGTTTTGAAGCTCTATCCATGTTGCACACTTGATTTGTCAAGTATAAACTCTCTGTGGCACAGCAACGGTATTCAGAAGTGTTGCTGGGGGGGTCAAGTAGTAGATACGGGATGCCAAGTCCCAGGGTAAGGAAAAAATGATGGTAATAGTGAGGCTGAATCAAACTAGATAGATTGCCAGCTTTTTTGTTGATCTGGCTGTCTCTATCCTTGATCTAGATAAACTGATACGCTACGTTTAATTCTGACTGATGCGAAGACAAAGCTGGAAGATGATTTTGGTATCCTAGGGAATAAGTTGGGTCAGAGGGGGTAGTTTGCACATCAACCTTTGCTCGGAAAACGATACTAGAAAGAAAAACATTTCTCTGGGAAACCAGAAAAACAGCAGTAATAGGAAAAGTTGAGAGGAGGTGAATATTTTACATACTGGTAAAGAAGATGAAGCAAAAAACAAGTTTTCTGAAAATGTAGCCTGGATTCTGGTGTTGTAGGCATTTTCTTTTTTATTTCTCAGCTTCACACTGAATGTTAGCCTTCTGTTCTTGCTGCTGACAATAAAGGGCCGTTTGCTGTTGAAAAAATTGTTTGGTATTATAAATATAGTAACTAGTGCAGTTGCAGATCACTAAAAGGCATTATACTTCCATTAAGCAACAACTACTCACATGCATAGCACTATCAATTTTCAAAGTTCTACATACTTACAATAACTTTATAATAACTTTTTACAATGGCTATAAGTGAGGTGAACTCATCTCTTAAAACTGACCTGAATGAACGCTTTCTGTAAAGCTACATAATCTTGACTATGTACTATCAATATGACATTATTAAGTTTTAACAGTAGAAATGCTGTAATTCTCTTTAAAAGCAAAGTAACTGTAAGAATTCAGTTGCCTTCCAGCACAGTCATACATCTGTCTACAACAGCTGGTTTCTCATCCTCTATTAGTGGTAGAAACTGAAAGACTCTTTGCATATTTTTCTACAAATATTTGCCGCATACTCTTAAGTTTTTATTCAGAATGCAGTTGGCAAAAATGTTCCTTACGAAAAACTCACTTTATTTAACACTTACCCATCATCGGTTTTCTGTTGAACCTCAAGAACAAGATCAGAAATACAGAGTTCGTCCTCACCACAGTCCTTAACAAAAGGGATCTACAGGAAAGAAAAAAAAAATTCCTGTACTTCTTTAGTTTCAAATTACAATTTGAGGACCAGATCGACTATATCTAATTTAACTTCAACACCTTAGAAATAACTTAGTTTTATTATCCCCATTTTATAGATGTCTCAGTGAGACTTATAGACACTAAGCAGCTTTTGTAAAGTCATACAACGTAAAAACTGGGAAATGAACCCGTGCCTTCTGTGGTCAGTACAATGTCTTAACCATAAGACTATCCTTCATCTCGACATACTCTGTTGGTGACAAGAGGAGCAGTGTTGGGGGAGCACTGTGTGCTTTCATACAGTAACATTCTATACTTACACTGTAGGCCACAGTGGCAGGTGAATATATATCGAGGACAGGACTGGAGCCAGGATTCTTGAGGCTAATATCAATGCGCAGACTAAGGGAGTTTACAGCATCAGAAGGCTCCTATAATACACATATATATTCAGTGGCAATTAGCTGTTCAACAGATCATTTAAAACAGTATAACATATTTGCCATTCAGAATATTTAACATCCTGTAAACAACAGAGACTAACACAAAGTGTTTCTTCTCTTCTTCTAATATTGCAGCATTGCCTTTTTTTAACCTTTTGTTTCTTCTTGTGCTGGTCTGCTAAGCAGTATTACAGCAGAACCTAGCAGTGTCAGCATTTCCATTATAATACCCAAGGATTTGTAGAGGCTGTAATTGTTTCTGTGTCTTTGGTGCCTGGAAAGTCCCTGCTGTTGCAGAGGCTGCTTGCTATTCAGAAGACCAAGTTATCCCTTAGAAGCAGCCACATGAAACCTGTTTCATTCTTTCCTGGCTGTTTAAGTCTGGCCCTTTCCCAAGCATGGATTCACTGACTCTATCCCACTTTGCCTGACTACCATATATGGCAAATGGGCCCTTATAAATGACATCAGGGGAAGCACTAAACATGTGGAGTATGTCTCCCTACCATCATCCCTTCCTGATTTCCTAGTAGTGAATGGGTTCTTCCCAGATCAGTGACAAACTGATTAAAACTCTCTCGTCCCAATCCCTCTCTGAAATGAGGCTGAACCAAGAGGAGTTGATGGATGTGACCTATTGGCCCTAGTGGCGAGTAGGAGTATGAGGAAAGGAAGAAATCCCCAAAGTTAACTATCTGTAAATAGATTGGTTTGGGTATTTTTTAAATTCTTTATTGAAGGCAGGAATAAAAGAACCAGTTCCCTGACAGTCTCATCACCGTTCATGGAATCAAGCAAGGGCTTTACTGCAGCTTTAGGAATCTGGGTTGTTTTCATTGTTATAAAGAAGGGCAGTTGGGTTTTTTATGTCTGTACACCAGGTTGACTCACTTCCTGAAAAGACCAGCCTATGCTGCAGCCCCTTTCTGCAACCTTCTAGGGCTGGTACACACCAGAAGGCGGCTTAGGCTGTTTATCTTGGGTTTTTTTTAAATAAAAAAAACGTTTGCCACTTGTATCTTTGTACAGCCAGCTATGGAAGGAATGGTGCACTCTGTGGGTGAAATCCTGACCCCACTGAAATCATGGGCTTGATGCAGAAATTATTGGATGAGGTTCTCCTATTTGAAGGAGATCGGACTAAATGATCATAATTGTCTCTTCCTGCCTTAATATCTATGAACGTGAGTTTTGCCATGACTTGAATAGGGCTTATATTTTTAAGATGTCTGAGGTGTCTGAGAAGTCAAACAGATTTGGTTAGATATTTAGTAAGTTATTGACTATATCAAATAAAATTCTGATTTCTGGATGTAAGAGTCACCCATTTCTTTCTTAGATGACTTAAGACACATGAGGGTGTTTGAGACTGCTTACCTGTACATTAAAGATGTGCTCAACACAGGTCTCTGCAGAACTTACAACAATATTTTTCTGTATATATCTCTCATTGTTTTCTTTGAATAATCCTCTAGAAGTCACTCTAGATGACTGGAGATCAGCATCCAGTGTTGCATTGTATCTGATATCTACAAAAGAAATGGAACAAATTTTGGTGGAGTCCGAATTTCACTGCAACTCCCATCAGAATCAGGCTTCAATATTATAGAATGACTGATTTTGCCATGAAACCCAAGAATATTTTACTGCTTCTGTAGCTTGCTAAACATGAAACCTTCTAAAAAATGGTAAACAATCCAATATCTACTGAGAATGAGAGAGTCTGTAACCTGGGCAAGAGGTCATTCTGCAAGGCCAGGAATATGCCAAAGACAGATACCTTGCAATCATATCACAGAATTCTAAATGTACCAGTCTATAAAGCACTCTGCATCTAGTCATCCATCAAACTGCATTTTCAGCTTTAATTTTTTTTCAAATATTACTATGAGTGCTTGCTATGGAAATTCATCGTTATTTTGTTGCTCACAAATTGTAACCACTGAAAAGATACTATATTCTGTAGAGAAGTGGTCAAACTTATTTTGCCAATTATTTGGTGTAAAGATAATTGATCAGGTGGGGTCTGACAATATTGTATCATAAGTCCTTAAAGGACACTCATAATGTTTTTCTATCTCCCTGTCTTCCTAAAAATGGTGATGGACAAGTCTAGCGAAAGACCCAAGGTTGGGCTTTAAATTATTTTTTTAAAAATCATATAGTTTGGGCTGTCCTGTCTAATTCTCTTCTATTACCCAAAAAGAGCTCCTGTCTGCTCACATCAGAGGTAGCAGCATGTTCAGCATGAGTGATTTAGCAGTGGGAGACATCTTTTTTTGTTGAAGAGAGAAGATATGGTCACTGCTGCAGCTTCAAACAGCAGCCTGGAAACAAGCTCTGTACCCCTGCCATCTTAAGTTACTCCTTTACTCCTCCAAAGTGATCAAAGCGGATGACAGGACTGGAGTGCAGCTGAAGGACAACTAGAGAGCTCAATGCAATGAACCTAGCCTCTGAGCTCCCCTGCCTTTACTCCTCTCTCCCTGATGGCACTTCAGAGTGCTAACAGGATAGGTGAGAAGTCTGCACTCTCTTTTCAATATAACTTGTCTCTCACTTTCCAAAGATAGTAGGTCAGTGATGACACCAGTGCTTTAAAATAAAACAAAGAAGCAATTCTTCAGCCACTATTAAAATTTATAGTGATTTCTTCTTTTATAGGTTTGTAATCCAATATTAGTTTTTAATTTCCCCCAGTATATTAGAATTGCAACACTTTCAACATAACTCACATAAGCAATACATTACGTATTCTTACCCACTTGGTTATTTCTATTAGCAGGTCTAAACTTGGCACTGAAACATATTTTGACGGCTATCTCAGTGTTCTTATTCAGCAGACTGATTTTCTCAGGTACAAATGATGCTCTTATGGACACATTTGCAATGCTTTGTGACCTGAAACAAAAGAGATGGCTACATGTGATTTCAAGGACCCGGAGTAAATCAGAAACTTAGTTCTGGGACAGGCCTATCTGTGACTATAATGTTTTTTATAATGGACCCCACTGTAAAATTTCACATCATGCCAGCCTGGTACAGTTATCTTTCTTTGATGAAATGGTTCTTTTCAATAGCTAATATTCTTTTTCAAATCTCTCTTATGTTGTCACATTAACTGATACAATACAATGGGAGATTTATGATAAGTTAATATTAATATTCTTAATATTTTAAATAATTGTTCATAAGATAGAATCAAGTTCTTGTATTTTTCCATAAGGAAAACTGCTATTGTTCTTTTAGGAAAGTCACTGACCTTAATGGTGGAGCAGAGCAGTTACATTTTTTTTCACACAAGTTAATTAAGAAGAAATGTAACTGTCATTAAGTGGTCAAGATTCCAAAGAATTGTTTTGAAGAACTGAAAAAATATTGCCAAGCAAATCCAAGATGATGTTTTGTTAACAACTGATTTTCCTGTTTGCATTTTACAATTTACATATATACTTTAATGAGCTTCAATTTTTGTCAAGTTAGATCAAATTCTAGAGTAAAGCAGAGATATGAATACCTTTTATTGATCAAACTAAAAGAAATGTTTCAAACAGCTTTCTAATGTATATATGGAATGCCTGCTGACATCAACCAAAGTTTCACTGTGGATAAAAGGTACTAGATGGCCATTGTTTTTCAATTTGATTTTATGATGCAAAAAGTGGCAATTTATTTATATTTTTAATTCTGTTACCAGTGCAAACCCATAATTCATAAAGTGTCTCTATAATATCCTTGGGGAGGCCTGGTGAGGACATGGATAACCGAGAAGTGAAGCTATTTATCAAGCTGTGTTTCAACTTAGCACCATGCAATGTGCTGCACTCAATGGGTATGTCTACACAGCAAAGAAAACCCTGGGGCTTGCCCGTACCAACCAACTTGGGCTCACAGGACTTGGGCTGTGGGGCTGTTTCATTGCTGCGTAGACTTCGGACTTGGGCTGAAGTATGGACTTCTAGGACCCCACGAGGGGTCCCAGAGAGGGTCCCAGAGCTTGGGATCCAGTCTGAGCCCAGAAGTGTACACAGCAATGAAACAGCCCCGCAACTCAAACTCAAGTTGGCTGACAGTTGCTGTGTAGACATTCACAAGTGCTTCCCAAAGCAATACTGGGTAACTGTTCTTGTTTTTATGTGATGAAACTTGTAAACTGTCTTGGCAGGTATGCATTGTCCACAGGACAGAAAAGGTTAATTTTGTCAGAAATAGGTGCCAATTTTATTTCACTGCTCTATTTGCTTACTCTATAGAACAGCTCTTCCAAACAGGTCACTCCATTATTCGTTACTGGCAATTGAAAATAGGGTAGTCCAACACTATTTTTCAACTAGATACTCTATTAGCATAATCATGAGAAAACAAATGCGTTAGTGCCATACACATGCCATGAGTGGAGGTGGGTTGGAGGTTGGGGAATGTTTTGCTATTTCGTTAAACAAATGCACTACTTATATCCAAAATATTAAAACACTGGCCAAAATAATTGACTAACCAGAGTTGAACCACATTTCCATCGGCACCAATAGATACATCTGTAATGCCATCACCATTTAAGTCTCTATGGCCATCTACTGATCTTCCAAAGTACAGGAGTGGTTGTCCGAAAGCAGAATTTGATCCTAAAATTTTCTAGAAAAAGAGAACTTGATTACTGACAAACAGCAGCATAAGCATTTGATTTTCACAGTTATTCTATTAGGATGCAACATATTTGTTTAGACAAACTCTTTTGTGGATGGTCTCTCTATTATTTGTAAGGGTTCCTTTTTTCTGAGACAGCAAATATTTTTTTTTTTTAAATCTTGGAAGTAAATTGACCAAGCAGACAGATTGCTGCATGCCAACTAGTCATTATTGAAAAGCTTTATTTCCATCTCACATGAAGCAATTCTCAAGGACTGGAAAATTTAACAAATCTTCTAACAAAACTTTTTTGCATCAGGAGAATTCTCATGAGAGAAACATGTTACAATATTATTATTTCAATCTATGGGATTTGGGTATCTAATTCCCCTTTGTGCCTTTGAAAGTCTCCTCCTTAAATACTATACTTTTAAAGCCTTCACATTTGGAATTAACCCAATATTTTCTGGTGTGCACCAACTCTATAAGGCTAAATAATGGGCTGCCTAAAACCTTTTCTGGAAATGAGTCAACTTGGTGTACAGGATTAAAAATGTAACTATAGATTCAGTGGGCTAGGCTTCCTCCCAACAAATGTTCACGTCACCTATCTCTGTACCCCTAGCTATCAGCTACACAGGTGTTATCCTGGGAGAATTTAGAGCTGGCATATGGTGGAAGAAAAGGAAGTGATGCTGAAAATAGCCAGTAAGAGTCTACCGAATATGACACAGTATTTAAAGGGGATAGAATACCAGCTAACAAAAAAACCCTCATTATATCAAATCCTTTAGTTTGAATCTAGCTGAATTTTGTATCACATCACAAGCCTTTGAATACAGTATTATGTAACAAAGTTATTTACCTGTGAATATTTGGTACGTATAGTCCTTAGATTGCCATTGTAAATGTAAACTGCTCCAGAGTTCTGATTTTCTAAAGGTGCACCTATTATCACATCATTAAAACCATCCAAATCAATATCTGAAAGGGTCGCCATAGCAGATCCAAATCGAGCATTTTCTAACCCTTGTGGACCTTCTAAGAGTTCTTGTTGATCCAAAATTCCCTTTTAAGAATAGAAGAAAGAACAAAACTACTATGTCAGTAGATTAAAGGGAAAAAATATCTGCATTATTCTTTTCCAATGTGCATTTCCTTGGACTTGCCAGCACTGAACTGTATATGCCATCATGTTACCTATTCACTTAGCTTTGTTAGGTCTTTCAGTCATAGCAAATGTTGCAGCAGAAAAATTAAAGCATGCAAAGAGAAGTATTAATTGCACATGTACATGCATTTCTGAGTCTTTACAATCCTCAGTTTCCTCATCTGATTGTTCTAAATGTTCCAAAATTTTTCAAATATCCATTGATACATTTTTAATGGTGAGAGTAATTAACCATTGGAACAATTTACCATCACTGACTATTTTTAAATCAAGATTGGATGTTTCTCTTGGATATGCTGTAGGAATTATTTTGGGGAAATTTTATGGCCTGTGTTGTACTGGAATGTCAGACTAGATGATCACAATATTCTGGCCTTGGAATCCATAAATGAATTGTCCAGCTTTGGATTACCAACTTTTACGCACTGAGAATGGAAATTCTTGTAACTGGACATAATTCTTTGAAACAGAAATGGAATTTCCTACTAGCTAATGCAAAACCCATTTGTGGAAACACTAGTATTCCTGACCTTCCTATTGCCAACTGAAGAAAAAGTGTTGAAAAACAGTCTATGTGGTAATATTGCATTATCTATCTTAAAAAGCATCGTCAAAACAAATATCTTTATGTTTGCCATGTATTCTCATTGTTTTGTACACAAATATGCTAGCTATGCTAGTCAGACTGTTTATCCACAATGGTTAGCACTTAATTCCTGTAGCACAGGCAAATTACATAATTCCATGCTATTTTAAAATTCGATTAAAAATATTAAATCATAGTTTTCCAATCATTTTCTATTTGCAAACGTGAAAAATCCATCCACTAGATGTTTGGGTTTTGTTTTTGTTTTTTTTCCCTATTATCAAAGTGAACTGTTGTATCAGCTCTCCTCAGTAGCACCTTCGTCCTGCTTAACAGCCTGGGGGAAAATGCTATTGACAGAAGCAGAATTAGAACTCTGAGCAGGTTGAGTTCTTTTCTGCCACTCCCAGTATTCTCCACATTCATTGGCTCAGTGTATGTGAGTTCTCACTCCCCAGCACCTCCGATGTTCTTGAAATGGCATTTGTTTCTCAGGCTCCCTACCAGGGGCCAGCACTCAATTAAAAAAAACAAAAAAATAAATGCAGAAAAGTTTCAGAGCAGATAGGGATTGATTCCTCCACCTAGTAATATAGGAAACAGCTTTGCAATCCTTAATTGCTACTCAAAGGCTTTGATGTAAGGGCTGCTGATTATGGCCCATAAGTATCAAATGCACTAGTTTTACATCAGTAGTTCTAACTAGAACTGATAAAATAGTAACACTCCCCATCCTTCTCTGTGTTTTCTATGCTGCATGGAGTCATACTGAATGTCTAGCATGAATATTCAGGTATCCACCATTCAGTCATAAGACTGTCCACAAACGCCAAGCATTTCAGGAATTTTACTACAAACATGTATTCATCTGAAAATATCTACCAGATGTTTGTTAATCTCCTGTTTTAAAAATTTCAGTCAGTCAATCAGGAGGCAGAAACAATATAATGTGGCCTAGGTGACAAATCCGACAACAGTGGACTCTGCTTCTTTTCAGCAGTACTTCTGTCCAAGGAAATCACAGCAAGAACTTGGTGCTAGAATTGAGAATATCATGGGTCTGTCATGAATGTGGATGTCAGATCTTGGTGCTAGCAACATATCCAGAACATGAACTTAGGTCCTTAGCCCTCCTCCCCACCCTCCCATCCTTTTTTTTACCTTTGTGATGGAAAACATATAAACTCTTCCCTCTTCTTTCTTTAGCTCATTCATGAACATTGGTGCAGCTACTAGCAGCACATCTGTAACTGAATCTCTGTTAACATCCACTGCACACACCACACTGCCAAAGTAGGAGCCAATCTGGAATTGATAACACAAGAGTAATTTATTTATGTCTTTTTTAAATTACACTGTTTCTGCACCTCATCCTGCATGTGTGTGTGTGAACAGTCCAACTGAATTAAATGGGACCGCTCACAAGAAAAGCAATTTGTGTAACATGCCTACGTGTTAGAAGATTCAGCCACTTACTGAATATCCATTATTACCTAACCCACTTTGTTTCTCTTCATTACTTTTTGGACAGCATCATACTGTTGCTGCTATGGCACTAACATAGTGTAATGAGACTATAAATGGAGAAAAGAGTGCTGTACAATTTATTTCTTTTTTAATGTTAAAATGTGTACATGAAATAGCCTGACCTGTGATTTACTTTTATATTTGTCTGCTTTCATAACATAAACATTCAAACTTTCAGCATCATGACAAGGCTTTTACAATGGAGAAAAAGGAATATCATGAACTTGCAAATCAATCTTGCGGTACCATCTCTCCTCCAGAAGACCTCACATGAAGAGTGGATGGATGTCAGTGGAGTCTCCCGCAACTAGAGGTATTTACATAGAGGGCCTGATAATGTTTTTCCCATACCTAATTGCCATGATTCCACGAGAGACTGTATCAAAGTTACAGAAAATCTCAAATTCACTGCAAGAGTGTAGCTACAGGGGAATGGACAGATATGATGCTAAACGTTTTGCAAGAAAAAAATAATTTTAAAAAGACATACATTACCGCTGCCAACCATGAATAACCAGTTTCAGTGCAGCATATCTACAAAATTTATGTCCATGAATAAAATGATTGTACTTGCCTGATCCCCTCTCTGGGACTGAACAACCATGACTCTGCCATGGCTGTCAATGTCATAAACCACTACTCTGCCAGTGTAGTTTGATCTTGGCGCACCAGCAACAAAATAGACAGTGTTTTGGGTTGAGATAATAGCGACAGAATAACCTAGAAAAGAAGTCAACATGACAGTTGTGAGATATTATCTAGTAAAGTAGGCAGACTTAGGGGTTGCCTACTAAGGTTATGAGCTAGGGCATGAACTTAAAGCTCAATAGCTATTCTGCACAAGCTCTCTGTGCAAACATTCTCATTCTGCACTTCCAAAGTGGATTAAGTTAAAACACATAAAGGCCCTTTGTAAAATAAGGCCAGGTCTACACTACAAACTTGCGTTGGTATCACTACATTGCTCAGGGATGTGAAAAATCCACAGCCTTGAGCAACAGTTATACTGTGCTAGTCCCTAGGGTAGACAGTACTATGTCGACAGAAGGACTTCTGTTGACATAATCCACCACCACTAGACACGGTAACTAACTACACTGATGGGAGAAGCTCTGTCGTTGGCATAGTAGTGTCTTCGCTGAAGCACTACAGAGCACAGCTGCACTGCAGCATTTTATGTGTAGACCTGCCCTAAGAGTGTCTATATGTGGAGCTAGTGCAGAATAGCTATTCCGCAATAACTATTCTGTACTATTTCCCTGCATACACAAGTCCTTAGTTACCCATTAGAAGAACAGAAGATGAAATGACATGGTGACCTAGCGGCAAAACACTGCACGGCCAGGTCAGAGATTCAAGTTTGGAAGTTATGTTGTCACTCATCACCTAGCTCACTTACACTTGCATTTATTTGTTAAGGAGATATGGTTTTCAGGGGAGGAGAGTGAAATACAACTGCTCCTGACCGATTTATAGGACAACACTGGCTTATAGAGCAAGAAGCAGACAACAAAAATGTCAGCTGAATGCAAATGAGAGTTAGGAAAAAAGGTGGCCCTGCAATGAAGGAGGGAGAAGGAACTAGAGGCCACCATCACAGCCATTCTTCAAATTGGGCCATGTCTGGGAAGGAAACCCACTGATTATGATGGGCTCAATGCACTCTCCCACAAGACACAAAACCACTAATCCCAGTTAATGAACACACTACAGTGCTTGACTGTACATGGTAGGATATGTTAACAGTCCATCAATCATAGGTTTCAGATTGATTGACTTTTTCTAAAAACTTTTAATCCTCTCCACCAGTATTATAACTTAAGCTGCTCTGCAGGAAATACCTTAATACTGGGAAGCATTTTAAGTACATATTATCTCTGTAAACCAGTTTTACTACATATTTTGTATTTCTATTGTATTACTACACTAAATTTACTTTAACAGAAGAGAACAAAAACATTTTGCTGTAAGGTTTAGGCTTACACTGAAGAGCAATTTAGTAGTAAAACTTGGAGAAGTTTTACCAGGCAAATGTAAACTTTTATTCTAAGAAGAGTCATTTTGGTGTTTAATGGCATTGATAAAGGGTAAAGGGATCAACCAGAGACTGCCGTACAGAAATCCCTCATTAGGATGGAAAAACAAGTCTATCAAAAATGAATGGTGAAAGCCTAAACAAAAACGGTGGTTTCCTGTATATTACAAGATATCTAACTCTTGGCTCTCACTGTTCCAAAGTACATATTCTATCAGTGTGGGGGATATAGCAGGTCACCAAGCTGTAAAGTTTGCTGGTTTTGGCTGAGAACAGAAATGTAAGTCAGAAAATTAATAGCGGATATAAATAAAATGTCTATTAAACTGCAGTGATGTTACTAAGAACATAAATCAAACTGGGAAAGGCCACTGAAGGAGTGAGCATGGATGAGTTGCTGACAACTAAATAAGCTTCTAACCTAAGGTCAAATAGGAAATATATATGCAAACAAAAATCAGGGATATAAACAGACCCCTGATTATAAACTAAGTAGCCTTTTTCAATCCCTGTAATTTCTTACATTCTTGTAATGTATGTGTCCCAAGAATTTTTCATCTTATGTCATTAATATTTCACTTAACATTCATTCAGAGTTTTAAAAATAATTAAAATGTGTCATTCCGTTTCAGTGAATCAATTGACCAGTAAATGAAATCCATTTATGTACAGAATTTCCCTTTCCTCTCAAATCAGTTCTTAAACAGGAGACTGTTGGAAGGTAATTTGCCATTGTTGCCCGTCTTTGATTAACTTTAGATATGCTACATAACAAATATTACAGCCCCTTACCTAAATACGAGCTATGGTTTCTGTCTTGTAGAATTTTTTCAAATGCTTGATTAGGGAATGTAGTCACTTGATTTGAGGTCTCCTGGACTACAGTCCCACTCCAATCATAAGCCCCAACAGCACCTAGCATCAGAACATCCTTAAAAAAATAAAATCAGAATTTTAGAGCTACCTACTCTTCCATAAGTACAAGGAAAGCAGAAGTTACAGTATATGTGTGGTGTAATCCATTTAAATTAATTATGTTTAGATACTCTAAACCCTCAGAGGTGAGTAAAATGACATAGTAATAACCTCCCTGTAACCCCAATCCTGACTCCTATATACACAATAGCTTCAATCACTGGAAACAACACTGGAGGCAGAAAAATATTTACAAATTTTTGCCATGCAGATGGACGCCTAAGAGAAGTGTGGGCTTCCCTCTTCTTCCTAAAGGTCTTTTAAAATGTAATACCCAATTAAGATAGTTTATGTATAAACTGTTTATATATGGTAATTACCTGCCAAAACCCCCATCAATTGGACTACAGTAGAACCTCAGAGTTATGAACTCCTCGGAAATGGAGGTTGTTCGTAACTCTGAAATGTTCTGTAGCTCTGAACAAAATGTTATGGTTGTTCCTTCAAACGTTTACAACTGAACATTGACTTCATACAGTTTTGAAACTTTACTAAGCAGAAAAAAATGCTTCTTTTCCTTTATTTTTTTAGTAGATTACATTTAACACAGTACTGTACTGTACTTGCTTTTTTTTTGTCTCTGCTGCTGCCTAATTGTGGACTTTTGGTTCCAAATGTATGTGTGGTTGACTGGTCAGTTCAGCTCTCTTGTGTGCGCAACTCTGAGGCCCTACTGTATTCAAATTCTTAAAGTTACTTGTGTGCTTAAGAACCCTGTTGAACTGATGCCTTAAAAAGGAAAATGGGAATAGAAAATATTTGCTCATATGCAACTTGCCTGACTAAGCAGAGAGAGATTGCTTAATTTTTGCTATATCCTGACTTTAACTGTCTCACAAGCTTAATGTTGCATTAATATTGAATTAATGTATTGAAATATGAATTCAACCTTTTATTCATGTAAACTTCCCTATTTTTTTTGTTTTTAGGGAAGAAATTAAAAATGGATATATGTATTAGGTTTGCAGAGCTTGAAAACTGCTTGAACTGCGGCTGGACTTTGCATATTTAGACTAGGAATTCTTTATTTGGTTGAGGTATCCTTAAACATGTTTAATATGAAAAAATAGTTTTAAAATGTGTTTATATGAAAGGTGCCAAAAACATTTTTAACTTTGAAAATACTACACACACGTTCTTCATACTTGAATTGTTACTTACATCTCCATGAATGTTAACAAACAAGCTTGTTTTGAAATATTTAGTTTCAATTTTCTGAGTTATTCAAGCACAAGACATCAAATTAGAACAGAAGAATTGTTCATTCTTGGTGAACTCAGAAATGGCTAAACTGATTTTGACCAAACTTAAAATAATAACGATAAAAAAAATCCAACCCAATTTGCATAATTTGTTTGGGAAAATTATAAGCAGCTGAAGAAAAAAAAAAAAAGAGGAGCGCTTAGAATAGAAGCCATTATTCAACATTAATGCTACAATAAAAAGTATTATTTCACTTTTCATTATGGTATATTTTCTCTCTCCTTGCAACCATGATGTAATTTAGTTTTGTGGTACTACAGATAGAACCACTTGTGTTCCACTTTTCTGGTTTATATTAGAAGAAAATACAAATGAAATTTGATCTGTATATTGCATTGTTGCTTATTATTCTTATTTTGTTAAATTTATACATGAACTTATGTATATGTAATTATATCTACATATTTCATTTGAGACAGTTTTTATATCATACCAGCATTATACACTACATGATTAAATATACGTACCTTTTTTTGTGAGTAATACGCACTGAAGCCCACTTGTGACATTTCCATTTGGAATGTATCACCTTGATCGGTACCTGGTACAATAACCATTATTTTGAAAGTTATTCATGTATCATTAAGTCTGTTGAACATTATTGTTGCTACATATTGGCCCCAATCCTTCTGCCATTGAAGTCAGCTGAAGCATGACTGGAACAATTTGTCAAATAAATAATTTGCTCCCAAAAGTTCACCCAAAATATACACAACAGTTGTAGAGTATGGAAATCTAATTGGTAAAAAGGTAATAATGTTTATCAAGATTTTAATAATGAATGGGTCACATCAGCATTTATCATACATTCATGCAAAGACAGCCTGTAACCCCTTAATAAAAACAGGGAATAGATCCTTAGCTGGTGTAAACTGTCAACAACTCTTCAGCTCCAATGGGTATATTACCTTCTATGCTAAATATGCGTTCTCCCAGTGTTCCTGCTTCTTCCAATAGTGCAGCCTCAGATGACACGTTAAAAAAATACTTTTCTGTCGGAAGACTCGCAATTCCTTTGATTTCTTTAATTAAATTTTTAGTATCGAGTTCATTTCTGATTAAGTATCCCAAAACCTTGAAAAGAGAGAAAAACCTCAGTGTGGCTCCATTTCCCTCAGTATTACACACAGAGAGATATTTTATACGTGACAGGAAAATGAAATTAATGTGCACACTCCAGGCAAAGTCTGTAGTTTCCCTTGATCCTTCACACCCTTCCCATCATGGATTTTACATCAGCCTCCTGACATCTGTAGGTAAGGTGAACTGATGGGAATGCGTAAGAAAAAACGCAACATTCTGCCATTTATAATAAATATTAAGGTCTATAAACTGAATCTGAATTGCCCCTCTTTGCAACTGGTGCAGTCATTTCCACCCAGGCCAAAGGAGCACAAAGTGGATGTGTAATGCTACAAAAGCAGAATGGTAGAATTTTCCAATCCCTTCATACACGGTAAACGACTATCCAAGGTGTAGGGCAGCAGAGGATCAAGCCCTGCATTCTGAATTCATTTTATTGAACAACTTACCAACTTTGAAATATCTTGTATTTCATACACAATGGGAACTAAAAAGAATATCACTGAGAATATCATGAAAGCTTATGCTCCAATACATCTGTTAGTCTTAAAGGTGCCAAAGGACTCTCTGTTGCTGGATAACAATAATAATTCGAATGAATTAAAGCCTGCTGATATTACAGTGGTTCCTAAAGATGAACTCCCTCTGCGTCCCAGTCTCGCTGATATAATGATTCATGAATACTTTTAATTAAATCAGTCTCACCAAAATTACAGCATTAATTCTAGTATTACTTACAGCTATGCCAAATCTGGTTATTTTGTCCTCATTGCATTTAGTTATCACTTCTTTCAAACTTGAGCCATCATGTGATTCACCATCTGTCACAACGACCATTACTTTTGTGGCTGTGGGCCGTCCACCAGATTCAGAGGAAAAAGCCTGACGTCTGTGATAAATAAAGCACTAGACTTATTAAATGCGAATGTATATAATGTATGCCATTTTATATGCATATTTTAATGAATGCTTCCATCATTGACTTAGAACAAGTGCATCTGGAGTGTTTTTTTTACTGTAACACATAGGCCCAGATTTTTAAACATATTTAAGCACTGCTGTGCCACATCTGAGCTGTGCTATGCCTAACTGATTTTAGCTCTCATTTTTAAAAGGGATCTAGGTATTTAGGAGTCTAAATCCCTAAATTGTCTGTCAATGGGATTTTGGTTCCTAAATTCCTAAATCACTTTTGAAAAATCATATTTAGGCTCCTAAATCAGTTAGGTATAGCACAACAGTGCCTAAATATGTTTTAAAATCTTGGCCAAAATCCTTCATTAATAATAGTTTAGTACTTACTGCACTTCTTGCCTTCAAAGAACTGTTCAAACATCAAAACCTGAAACATTTTTTGGTCAGATATGTGAAAATTTTTATCTGAATAATCTTTAATCTGAATTTCCTGTGGAAATTTATGTTCTGATTAAAAAAAAAAATTGTCCAAAAATGTTTTGACCAGCTTTACTCTCAATACTCCTGTGAGGCAAAAAAAATCAAGGATTAGCTCCATTTTGCAGATACAGAGGGAAATGAAAACAAGGATGATCCCTGTGGCACCACTATAAATTTGGAACCTACTGTATTCAGAATCTATCCCTAAACAAGTAGCCCAAGGTCACTGAGTCAGTTAGTGTTCAGACCCCTATTAAAAGTGCAGTTCTATTCTGAAAAATGATTGTGTAAAAACAGTGCCTGCTTACTTAACAGATCATTCCCCGTGTGTGTAATTTGAGTTATTTACTGCCCAAAATAAGTTTTTACTACTTTTTACTGCTGCTAACACTACAAAGTCAAAAGTCCCATTGGAGAAAGGGTTTGATTCTGTGATGGTTCTCTCACAATCAACCAAGGCCTTATCCTGTAAACATTTAAACATGTGCAGTCTCATTGAGTCAATGAGCAAAATTTGCCTCATAAGTCATTTTGCATCTTTCTTAGGAACTAATCATGGAAGGTAGTGAGAACCTTCGGAGAGGTTCTTGAGCACTTTAATTCCCCAAGAGCACCAGAGGCAGTACTAACCTCTCAAGAAGTGCTCAACACCTTCCAGGATCGGTCTTTAGTTACAAAAGTAGCATAACAATTATTAGTGCACTTTACCTTGCATAGTCAATTGCTTTGAAAGTATTAGTCAAGTCTCCTCCTTTTTGAAAGGTCTGTGACATTGCTTTAACAACATCATCTTTTGTTTTGTAGGTATTCAAGTTGAACACTACCCTTGGATCATTACCATACTGAATTAAGCCCACCTAAACATCATCGCAAAAAAAAAAAAAAGTTAGATTGTCATGCATTCAAATCAATTACACAGAATTAAAATACCAAATTAATTGTCAAACTGATACACAGGATCTACGGAGGATTAAAATTCAAAATGATCTTGATCGACTGGAGATATGGTCTAAAATAAATAGGATGAAATTCAATAAGGACAAATACAAAGTGCTGCACTTGGGAAGGAATAATCAGTTTCACAGATACAAAATGGGAAATGGCTGCCTAGGAAGGAGTACTCAGGAAAGAGGTCTGGGGGTCATAGTGCACCACAAACTAAATGTGAGTCAACAATGTAATACTGTTGCAAAATAGCGTTCTTGTATGTATTAGCAAGAGTGCTGTAAAGCAGGACACGAGAAGTAATTCTTGCACTCTACTCCGCACTGATAAGGCCTCAACTGGAGCACTGTGTCCAGTTCTGGGCACCATGTTTTGGGAAAGATGTGGACAAATTGGAGGCAGTCCACAGGAGAGCAACAACAACAACTAAAGGTCTAGGAAACATGACCTACCAGGAAAGATTGAAAAAATTGGGCTTGTTTAGTCTGGAGAAGAGAAGACTGAGAGGCAACATGATAACAGTCTTCAAATATGTAAAAGGTCATTATAAAGAGGAGGGTGATAAACTGTTCTTCTTAACCACTGAAGAGAGGACAAGAAGTAATGGACTTAAATTACAGCAAGGGAGATTTAGGTTAGATGTCAGAAAAAATTTCACAGCTGTGAGGGTAATTAAGCACCAGAACAAATTGCCTAGGGAAGTTATAGAATCTCCGGTCATTAAAGGCATTTAAGAACAGGTTAGACAAAAAACTGTCAGGGAATGTCTAGAGCAGTGGTTCTCAAACTTATTTGATCACCCCCCCCATTCTTTGTGTCTGTAGTTGTTTATGCCCCCATCCCTTGCCACACAAGTACATAGACTGCCACCCAGCTCTGAAAGTAGAGCGGAGAGCAGCAGCTGCTGGCCAGGCACCCAGCTCTGAAGGCAACTCTGCGCCAGCAGCAGCGTACAAGTAAGTGTGGCAATGTAAAAAGTGATATTTGTCAATATCACTTTTCACAGCAGACTTAGTGCCCCATTGCCACCCTTATTTCTGCGCTGCTGCTGCTGCCCTGGGGCTGACAGCTGGAGCCCCACCACCACCTCCAGGTGAGGGATTGGGAGAGGGGAGAGGAAAGCGAGCCTGAGCCCAGGCTGCCTCCCAGTGAGGGATTGGTTGGGGGGAGGGAGGAAGGAGGAGAGCCTGAGCCCAGGCAGCCTGCCAGTGAAGATGTGGGGATGGGAAGAGGGTGAGAGGGAGAGCACGAGCCTGGGCTGCCTCCCAATGAAGGACGGAGTAGTGGGGAGGAGAGCCCAAGCCCAGATTGCCTCCTGGTGAGGAACAGAGGAGCAGGAGAGGGGAAGGAGAGCCCAAGCCTGGGTGGCAGGTTCTGGCTGTCCCCTTTATCCTTTCCCCCCCGCCTCCCAGATGTGCATGACCCTTCTGCCCGAGCCCCAACACCAGTGGGTTGACAGTTGGAGCTCTTTAAAAAAAAAAAAAAAAAAAAAAAGGCACACAGCTCACACCTCCCTGGACACATTCCCATGCCTCCAAATGGCATGCCCAATAGTTAGAGAACTGCTGGTCTAGATAATACTTAGTCCTGCTTCAGTGCAGAGGACTGGACTCAATGACCTATCAAAGTACCTTCCAGTCCTACAATTCTATATACAAGGTGGTATATTTTTCCTTCATCACATACAACCCCAATTAACATTATTGCCCGTGTTTGGAAAGTAAAACATAATGTTACAAATTCTTACAGTAATTTACATCTTGTTTCTTTATCTATCCTACTCAACAATAAATGAAGACACGATCTACTTCTTTGTGCTAGACTTCTTTCCCCCCTAAAAGTTCCCTACATAGCTTCCAACACTGCATTTCTACTGGTGGGTGCTCTAGTATAGATACAGAGCAGTCAATATTTTTTATCACTATCTCACCTAGACCTGCTCTATAGAAATTCCATAGGAAATTACTTGATAACATTGTACATCCCTTTTATTTTACAGTATAAATTAATAATAGAGAAGTATATTAAGACATACATTTACCATGGTGAAGAAGAAATGAAGATACTAAGTATGTGTTATATGGCTGAGTAAATACTGCCAAGGTTTTTGAAATTTCTAAACTTGGAGTGATTGAGCTTGCAATCTTAATATTGTGTCAATACTAGTATTTTGCATTTAGTTTTCAGGTTTTAAGGAAAAAAATTAAAAGAAAAAAAATCCTGAGAATATTAGCTTGAGCAACCTTAAAAATTGAATTTTAAAGTTCCTTGCCCCTATTAGACTCATAAGTTCCATTCTACACAAGAATGTGATTTGTACACCTCAGAACCTTCAGGTGAAGTTCTTAGGCGCATAGCTGCTGGATCAAATTAAATGCACCTCTATTTAAGTGCATACTTTAGTCTTCAGGAAAATTTCCACTGCTGGTCATAAAGTGATTTTGATGTATCAAGGTATCTCAAAACAAAAAAATGCTAGCTTACATTAAGACAATGTTTGCTAGAACACTGTCTAAAAATAGGTGATTAGTTCTTTTTAAAAAATGGGGGGAAATCCTCCTCAAATTTAAAAATATCATTTTTCTCAAAATCACCACTTTCAGAGAGAAACAAGCACGGAAAATTCTGCACCAATGATGTAGATTTTGGAAAGCTATGATTATATGAAAAGTGGGCTTAAAATGGAAAAGGTTTTACAACTTTAGCCATACTGAGAGTAATGAGCTATAAAACTCGGGGGGGCGGGGGAGGGAGGGAAGATGTATTCTGCTCTCAATATATGCACACAGCTCAAATTTTAATGATTGTTACACATCATTATTAAATGGAGAATAGACCTTTAAGTATACTGGAAATAATCTAGATCTCTCTTTTGACACAAACTATGTACTGGAATAAATTAATCAAAATGGAATATTCCCTTTTGAAACATTAGTTAGCTTTATGACAAAAGCCCTGATCCTGAAAGATGCTCAACTACTGCAAATCCCAGTGACTTTAATGGGAGCTGTAAATATTCAGGCTCTCTCAGGATCAGACCAGGGGTTAGCTTTATGTTAGCAAACTTAATTTCCTTTAAGTTTGTCACACATAGCTAATAAAACTCATTGCTACCTTCCTTCTGTTTCAAAAAATGTTTTTTGACTTACCTGAGTTTTTGTGGGGCCTATATCTAAGCCTTGGACAAATTTTGTCAAAAACGCACTCACTGCAGTCCACGGATAAATGCTGTTTGACTCATCACACACAACAACAACATCTATGAAGGAGGAACAGTCTAAAAGAGAAAAGATAATGACTGATAAAAGGACATTGAATGCATAAAATTTACTTATAACTCGTGAGCCAAATCCAGATGTTCATACCTAGTCCATATCCAAGCAAACTTCCGTTGATGTCACAGGAGGTTTGCCTGAATGAGAATAGAATAAAATCCCAGCCTGATACGGAGTCTGCTTACACTTGTGTTACACAGATGTAAATGCATCAAAAATCAGTGAAGTTACTACTGATTTTCACCAGTAAGTGAGATTAGAATCAAGCCTTGAGTATGAACCTCAGGATTAGGCTCTTTTAAACTGAATTTTAAAAAATTCAAATGTAATCACTTTAGGATTCCATTACATGACATCTCTCTTCATTTCAATGGATTTATTTATTACTGAATCTATTTTACATGCATTGCCTTACTTTGAAGAGCAGGTGAAAAGCTTCTTAAGATCTGGAAACTTGGACTGATTTCAGAACAGACTCCCGTTGCATAGTACTGACTTCCACACTGCTGGGCCCACAAAGGACCACAAGTCTTTAAAAAATAAAATGAGGAAAATATAAAAACAACATGTAAGCTGTCATTTCACTATTTTACATATCTTCATGACAGTGTCACATTCAAATACAGCACAGGAGATCAGTGGAATAGCTCCCTCCCAGGTAGACACAATTTTGACTGAGACTAACCACGAGGTGGCACTGTTACCATGAGTTGTTTCTTATGTACACACACATACATACACACACATATTATTTTATAGATACACACACACACACACAGTAGCAGTTTGTCTTTGGTATTTGCTGTAGAATACTTGCATTATCTGTTAACTACCCGTAGGGCATGACCAAAATGTTTTCTGTTGGCTCATGAGGTGTTTTGTGTGTGTGTGTCTCTCTACACCATGAAAATAATGGATTTACTAATTTGAGAATTCTTTGTTCTTTTGTTCCACAAAAAAATATATTTCAAAACTGTGGTTAAGACATTTATAACTTCTTTGTTTCTCTCTACTAACTTCAGTCTTGATCGTAGAAGGATTTTTGCAAAAATAAGTAGAGAAAGAAAAAGACACATGTGAAGACTATATTTTTTAGAGACCCAAGGTGGGTGAGGTAATATCTTTTATTGGACAGAAGCTGAACATAAGAACAGCCATACTGAGTCAGACCAAAGGTGCATCTAGCCCAGTATCCTATCTTCCGACAGTGGCCAATGCCAGGTGCCCCAAAGGGAATGAACAGAACAGGTAACCATCAGGTGGTCCAATAAAAGATATTACCTCACCAACTTTGTCTCTCTAATATTCTGGGACCAACACGGCTATAACAACACTGCATAAGGCTATATTTTTTGTCATTTAGGGTCTTTAAATTTTTTTCTGTTCCTTCCATGCATGGCAAGAATTTAAAAGTTGAAGTACCAAATTTAAAAAAATGGATTTGTTATAGCAGATGTTTCATAGGCAGGGGCAGGTTCAGAGTTTTTTACTAAGGCCAATGTAAACTAAAAAGAAAATAAGATATAGGTCTTGATGCTCCAGTGTGCTGGGATCTCCCTCAGTGCACCAGAACGGCAGAATGGGGGACAAAAGGGGCTTTTATGCCACCTTTCCACCCACACCCCATGATCTTGGGGTCAGCCAGAAGATGGCCAAAACTCCTCTTACTCCCAGAACACCTTAAGAACATAAGAACAGCCATACTGGGTCAGACCAATGCTCCATCTAACCCACTAGCCTGTCTTCAGACAGTGACCAATGCCAGGTGCCCCAGAGGGAATGAACAGAACAGGTAATCATCAAGTGATCCATCTCCTGTTGCTCATTCCCAGCTTCTGGCAAACAGAGGCTAGGGACACCATCCGTGCTCATCCTGGCTAATAGCCATTGATGGACCTATCCTCCATGAACTTATCCAGTTCTTTTTTGAACCCCGTTATAGCCTTGGCCTTCACAACATCCTCTGGTATGGAGTTCCACCGGTTGTCTGTGCGTTGTGTGAAAAAATACTTCCTTTTGTTTGTTTTAAACCTGCTGCCTATTAATTTCATTTGGTGACCCCTGGTTCTTTTGTTATGAGGAGTAAATAATACTTCCTCATTTACTTTCTCCACAAGAGTTATGATTTTATAGACCACCGTCATATCCCCCCCAGTCGTCTCTTTTCCAAGATGAAAAGTCCCAGTCTTATTAATCTCTCCTTATACGGAAGCCGTTCCATACTTTCTACACTGAGGATGCCAGGAAGGTATGGCATTGAAACAAAGCAGTGCAAATAGGACATGTGTTGGCCAGGTCTGGCTCAAAATGTTTATTGAGGACTACAGATACAACACACATTTTTGCAACCCCAGAAACATTTTATTAATATACAAAACAATTATATTCTAATTAATCTTAAATTTATTTTTCCTTCCTGTTAAATAGTCTACTGTAATCATACCTGTAATATCCAGTCAGTGTTAATGAATTCACATGGATCAGGAAAGCTTTTGAACAGAAAGTGGCTCACGCATATATATATATATATATATATATATATATATATATATATATATATATATAT